>NW_027617915.1:0-92000 GCF_964187855.1 Myxine glutinosa | reverse complement strand
AACTGTGGAGCCTACCTTGGAGACTCACTAAATTTGGGAAAAACTAATTATGAGGTCTGCCTAGATGGTTCTAACTGTGGAGCCTACCTTGGAGACTCACTAAATTTGGGAAAAACAAATTATGAGGTTTGCCTAGATGGTTCTAACTGTGGAGCCTACCTTGGAGACTCACTAAATTTGGGAAAAACTAATTATGAGGTCTGCCTAGATGGTTCTAACTGTGGAGCCTACCTTGGAGACTCACTAAATTTCATAAAATTAGGAAAAGAGTTTTACCTTGGAGACTTTGAAAACTGGTTTCGTTTTGGAGACTCGGAATGGGGGTTTTGTTTTGATGACTCGGAATGTGATACCTATCTTGGAGGCTCAACAGGAATGTGGTTATACCTTGGGAACTTGGAAAGTTGGTTTTATTTTGGAGACTCTACCTGTGGGGTTCCTCTTGGAGACTCTTTGGATTCTAAAGCAATGAACAATGTTCTTTATTTAATGACGCTTGATTTAAGCAATATCAAGAAAGTTCGAGGAAGAAAATGCTGGAAAATTCTTTCTTCCCATTTCTACTTCTTCAAACTTAAAAGCCTTGAAAGACAGAATTGGAGGAAGAGGAAAAAAAAAAAAAGAAATACGTATTTAAAAAAGAAGAAAAGAAAGATTATGTTAGGGTTTGGGTGGGATTTTGAATGTGAGGGTTAGGGATGGGGTTGGGTTAGGGTTGGGATTTTGAATGTGAGGGTTAGGGTTGGGGTTGGGTTAGGGATGGGGTTGGGTTAGGGATGGGGTTGGGTTAGGGATGGGTTGGGTTAGGGTTGGGATTTTGAATGTGAGGGTTAGGGTTGGGGTTGGGTTAGGGATGGGATTGGGTTAGGGTTGGGATTTTGAATGTGAGGGTTAGGGATGGGTTGGGTTAGGGATGGGGTTGGGTTAGGGATGGGGTTGGGTTAGGGTTGGGGTTGGGTTAGGGATGGGGTTGGGTTAGGGATGGGGTTGGGTTAGGGATGGGGTTGGGTTAGGGATGGGGTTGGGTTAGGGATGGGGTTGGGTTAGGGATGGGTTGGGTTAGGGATGGGTTTGGGTTAGGGATGGGGTTGGGTTAGGGCTTGGGTTGGGTTAGGGTTTGTATATTATTATGACTCACTCGCACATACACACACACACACAAAAGTTAAGCCCCAACTAAAAAGTTGTGGGATTCTGTGTTTGGGGTTCACAGATTTAAAAACGTATCCCCATTATACACACACAAAAGTTAAGCCCCAACTAAAAAGTTGTGGGATTCTGTGTTTGGGGTTCACAGATTTAAAAACGTATCCCCATTATACACACACAAAAGTTAAGCCCCAACTAAAAAGTTGTGGGATTCTGTGTTTGGGGTTCACAGATTTAAAAACGTATCCCCATTATACACACACAAAAGTTAAGCCCCAACTAAAAAGTTGTGGGATTCTGTGTTTGGGGTTCACAGATTTAAAAACGTATCCCCATTACATTTTATTTATTTATTTATTATTTTCAAGGGTATTATCTGCTTACTTGTGTTTTTTGTAATTCTTGTGAGTAAAATGAACCCAAGATTTCTTCTCCATTTAAATCATATAATTTGTAGGTCCAAGGGACTGTATCCATTACATCAATGATTTTAAATAATTCACGAGTCCATTTTTGTGTATAACCTTTCTCAAAATGACTTTTCCATTTGTATATTCTTACAATATCACCAACTTTAAACTTGGGCTTTCTCAAATTAATCTCCTTTTCATATTCTAATTTTGTAAATGTTTCTGATGGTTTTGATTGTGTTGATGAATGAACTGTATTATTGTAATTATCTACAATATCCTGAATTAAATACACCCATTTTTGAGAACCGAGTTGTGTGAATTTTTTATATAATTTCTCTTTTAAAGTACGATTAAAACGCTCAATAACAACTGCCTTTCCTTCATTAAAGGTGCTGTATAATTTAATACCCTTCCCCTTAAGAAATTTCATGAATATTTTGTTATAGAACTCTGTTCCCTCATCAGTCCATAACTTCTTTGGTTTCCTTTTATCCCGATCAAATATTAGCTTAAAGGCTAACATTAAAGTATCACCCCTTTTATTTTTTAAAGGGACAACCCAGGCAAATCTACTCCTCAAATCAATAACGGTTAAAGCATACCTGTATCCCCTGTCATTATTCAATTCAATTAAATCAGCGGACCATATGTGGTCAGTGTATTTAGAATAAACCTTCCTTCTTTTAAACTTTGTGATTATAGGTTTGTGTAATTCTTCAGCCAAAAGCTCCTCAGTCTTGATGGCATCATTAGAGCCTAATAGTTTTTTGAGGAATAACCAAGACCAAGTTTCAATTTAGCATTTATCAAATTTCTCACAATAAACCTATCAACTTTCTCTCTCAACGTTGGATTTTGTATCAAAGACAAATTATACAACATTTCGCTGTCGGCTTTATGTTTTTCAGTCAACGTAGTGGTTTTCCCATAAGCAATATCATGCTTCATACACACTTCGTCAACCCTATTTGTAGGTTTAGACCAAGGTTTAGGATTGTCAGCCTCATCTAATCTTTTATCCAAGTTTGTTCCTGGACCACAGAAAGAATACCCTGGAAGGTGTAATTCCCCTGGAATTCCAGTTGTTGTAAATTTACTTCCTGACAGAAACTTTTGTATGTCTCCTCCTCTTTTAGGAGAGATGAATTGGCACTTTTTAGAGCCACATACTTGACATATTCCTTTTTGATAAACTCTATTATTTTTAGCTTTAACATAAGAGATATTTTTAGATTTAGTTTTCTTTTTACATTTGAGACAATAACTCATATTTATTTATCAGAAAAATTCCGACAGAGTATCAAAACCTTTTTGGTTTTCAACATATACATTTCAATCTTTATTTTTAAAACATAAAGAATCCTAAGGAATGCCTTCACTCTCTCCTCCATTTATTTACAAATAAAAACTAACTAAAGTCAATGACACCAACATCATCAATCACATAATCTTTTCCTTCTTCTTCTTCTTCTTCTTCACCACTTTCTCGTTTAAATCTCTGAAATTGAAGACATTGACGTTCTTATTTTTGAAACCATTATCTTCATAAGAGTTGTTAATTCTTTAATTTCCTCTTCGGTGCGTTGAGATTGATTTATTTGCTTTAATACACTCAATCTTTTATGAATCTCAGTGATTTCCATCTTTTTATATTTTTCCTCCCTCTCTCTTTGCTCCCTCTCCTCCTCCTCCATTTTCTCCCTCTCCCTTTCCTCCTTCTCCTTTTTCTCTCTTTCCTCCTTCTCCCTTTTCTCCCTTTCCTCCTTCTCCTTTTTCTCCCTCTCCTCCTTCTCCTCCTTTTTCTCCCTCTCCTCCTTCTCCTCCCTCTCCCTTTCCTCCTTCTCCTTTTTCTCTCTTTCCTCCTTCTCTTCTTCAACTCCTTCCTCATCCCTTGCTACCCTTGAGTTTGAACCCCAAAGAATATTATACATATACTCATCTGGATTTTGAGATATTCTTGTATCTATAATTATTTTTCTCATAATAGGATACCAATAAGATTTGTTGACGATTTCTAAAAGAGTTTTATATTTCATAACTTTGAGAAGTTCATTTTTATTTAATATTTTAAACAAGTCTCTATTTGTGGGTTTAACAATATCAGTATAAGGCCAGTTTTTTATGACAAAATTCCCATGTATATGCTCCAAATCATAAGGTATGTAATACCGAGCACCCTTTTCTTGTAGGTATCCTTGAATACAAAAATTATAATTCTCTTGTAGTCTTCTTCCTGCCATTTATGTATCAGAAATATATGTGAGATTAATATTATGACAGGTAATACCACCCCATCTTCCCACTACCAAATCGGTTTGTATTCCTCGGCTTTCTATCCTTATCTCATTACCTTCCTTCTTTGTCATGCGAACCATCGCTATACTATCATATATTTTTATTTTCTTAAAATCACGTATTTGTTGTTTACTAATTGTACTTCCACATAAATCCTTATCTTCACCAAGTGGATAATATTCTTCTTTACGAGACTGATTTAAATCATGTAGGTCTTCTATGTTTATTGAAAAAGACCAATTATACCCTAAATCAGGCATATCATACCCCCATTTATTAATTCGCATATTAACTAAATGTCCTTCTTTATAAAATTCAATTGTAAGCAGGTAGTTAAATTCAATGAGGAAAGGTGTATGGTCAGTATAACCAGGTGTTGTGGTTGTAAATTTTACTTCTTTCACAAAACGTGCTGTTTTCTTTAAAAATATATATTGTGATAAATCACTTAATCTAATTAAGTCATTCGCATCTGTAGGGTTTGGATAATTGATTAATTTATAAGTATTCTTCATATTAATATTTTTACTTACACTATATTTTTGTCATTCAGCCTGTGCCTTTGTATAATAATTTGATAAATCAATATCCTGAGAGGATTTTCCAAAGATAGAACCATCTTTTCCAACATAAGTCATTTATATTAGATTAAAAATGATATCATAAAACTTTTCATTATTGTTGAGTTGAAATAATACATATAAACATAATTGACCACAACATTTAGAATTAATTTCTTGAACTTGAAATGTTTGATAAACACCATTCTGTAAGAATTGTATTACTTCAACAGGTGGTGGCATACCATAACTATCAAAATAATATTTATCCTGACTATTATGAATACAAACCCAATGAGAACCATTCTGTGTGTCTAAATTCATAATAATATTCTTTGTATTCTTATTTATATGTATTAATTCATCTCTCATACAGATTACCACATTATCAATTTTTAGTGTTTTACAATACTTGGCTAGTTCTATATTTGACGTTGTATTCTTTCCAAATTGTTTAAACCATTTATCCATTTATTTATGAGAAAGATACAATCCATTACCCCGTTTAGTTAGTTTAACACCCGCTTGAGCGATAGAGGAAAGCATATCACCAACCAACAATCTAGCTTTATCAGGTAGACTTTCAAGTTTTTGAGCAAAATCTACAATTACACCACTTCCACTAATTTGTTTCTCCAACTCCTTGTTATGTCTTTCCAATTCTTTTTGAGCTTTTAGTTGTGCCTTCCTTTCGTTAGCAGTTTTTACCGCTGCTGAAATACCACCAGTCAATGCTCCCGCCGCACTTAAACCAGCAAATAAAGGAATTAGAAACGGGAGAAATCCTCCTCTTGACTCGTCTATTGAATATTTCTTTAACATAGGTTTCGTCATTTTAATTTTAAGTGATCCAACATCATTTAGTGTTTTTACTTGTGTGTGTGTGAGTAAAACATCAATTCTTACAGCTCCTTTTCTTTGAATTGTATTAACATTAATAATACAAGGCTTTTGATTTTGAATACAAGATGTTAATTTATTAAGATTGATTTGATTAACATATACCCCAACCATTTATTTATGAGAAAAAACCTATGTGATATTAATCATAACACCATTATCTGTATTAATCTGTAATTCTGTTTCCTCCAAAAGCAAACAATAAGCATCAACTTCTTCATTCTCCCCTCTTTCAATGTATAGAGAAGTATCCACTCGATTAGACTTTATAGTTTCCTTTTGAGAACTCAGGTCAATTGCGTAGATTGTATATAAACCTTTAAATGCAACCATATCCAAAATAGGATCATTATTACCATTACTTTCACACACCTTTTGGTAGGACTTGTAGGCTTCCGCATAATCATTTTTTTCCCAATCAATTTCCAATCTATCTCGCGGATAAAATGTGCCATCAAGAGAAACCCGAAGTTGTTTCACCTTAGCATTATCACTCAGCGCATTATTCTTATTAGTACCGTCCTCTCCATCTGGTTTTTTAAAAATGAGCCAGAGGTATCGTGGCTTTCCTTGAAGAACACCCAAATTCCAAGTGTAGGTAGTGTGTTCCAGTTTAACGTGTTGACATCTTCTTTTAAGGTATGATACATTTAGCGGTTTCTTTGAGTTAAGTCTTCTATTTAACATCTCTTCCGTTTTAAGATTAGGAGTATATTCACTGATATACCAACACAAATCATTAATAACAAATTTATTGTTGTCTCCAAAAGCATTTTCATCCCCAAAAAGCAACCTATTTACATTATCATTCCTTTGTAGTTGAAATCTAATTTTAAGACCATACAAAACTTTATCATAATCGCAAAATCCAAATATACCTTTAAGAGGTACTGCTACGGTAAAACTATTCACTGCTTTTGTTTCATCATTATACATTGACTTCCTTTGACTATAACCAGGGTCTGCGTTTGTACCCGTTGACATATCAGGAATAAAACCTTCAACAGCTCCCTTACCCATTCTATCACTAAACGAATATAGTGTAAATTTCATCATTTCAGATGTAGCAGAGACATAATCAACCGCTTCAACCTCTTGTGTTCCAATATACAGGCGGACACTGTCAAACATTTTCCAGAAGAAATCATTTACGAGTGTAGCATTAGTATTATTCGCAGCCTTAGTGAATTTAAATTTACACAGCAAGAAACTATCAGCTATATTCAAGTAAGTTTGTTGATTATTTATTTCAAAACTTTTTGTTCCGTTTGAATTCCAGTCTGTTCCTGTTATAGCATTTACCTTAAAATAGTCTTCCTTTTTAGTGGAGTTTGAAATGATAATCGTATCATCCAAATCATAGATACTATCAATCGCTTCCATACTTGTATTTATATAGCATTAAAATTGTTGAAACCCTGACCCAAGTATTTTAATGATTTTTTGTCGTTCTTGTGAAGATAGTTGAGTTTTACCTTTTTTTATTTCTTTGATTGCTTGTAATTTATGAGACTCCTTTTGAGCATCTTTTATACTCTTTATAGCACCCGCAACGGAGCCCACGGCAGAAGCAGTTGAACCAATTAGGTCTTTATGTTTAAGGATGGTTGAACCAATACCCATTAGAGTATCAATTATCCCATCTCCTTTATTTCGAAATTGATGACCTACACCTCGTTGTCTCTTAGGTTTATAGTATCCTCTACCCACATACCTTGTATAGTCTGGTGAAAGGAACATGCCCTCCCCTGTAATTATTTTATATTTTCCCAACTCGTGTTTTCTCACAATAACCATTATTTATTTATTGAAAAACTTCACGTAGGTGAATTCTGATGGATATAATTTCATCATTAAAGGATATCATACGATTATCTTGGTCGGTTATCCTAAAATTTACTCTGTATATGGTTTTTCCTGACACAGGTAAATAGACAAGATTTTTTGGTTCCATATTAAATTTATAACCAATCGGGGTTGAGTATGCACTGAATGAAAATATTGTATTTGTTCTTATTCCATCGTTATAAGCACCATCAATCAAATCACAATGAATTAATACTGAATTTATACCGGAGGATATTTGGATAACATTATCACTGTAAAACGTCCCGTTATTTTCAATCTTTTTTGAAGAGAAACCCAATAGCTCTCTAAACGAATTTTCAATCGTGAAATCAACTTTATAATTATTTTTAAGTTTAATAGTTGATTTTGAAGTGTGTTTTTGAATATCTATTACAATATTTTTTGGTTCATCACCTTTTTCTTTCATAAGGCGAGAGACTTCTGAAGATATTTGAGAAATCTCGTAAGCTCCAGGTGAAACAGTTATAGTTTTGTAGGCAGTGCCTGGATTATAACTAAACTTGTTGTTTTTCTCTGTGATATTAAAAAGGGTATTGTAAGTTTCCATTGACAACAAAGATGCCTCATATGAGGTAAGGGGGTCAAGTTGTAGTGGGTAAGGGAATGAAGCTGTGTAATCGCTCGTTGTGAAATTAAAACTAAGAATTGTGCTTCTCATCTTATTTAATATCTAATAAAATATCTTTGTATTGACATTTATTAATTATTTTCATATTCATCAACTGATCTAAAATGGCTGAGGATTCATTAAAACAATTGTTGTTTCCAGCCTTCTTACTACCTAACAACAATAATAGCCTATTAACTAATTGTGATGGGTCATTTGGAAGAAAACTAACACCTGAACCAAGTTTACTTAAAGCATCAATAATATGTTTCTCCTTCTCATTCTTCTTACTTTTACCAGCAACAGAAACTCCATAATCAAGTGCATTTAACAACTCAATATATACCCTATCTTCCTCTCTTTCCATATCAAGTGGTTCCTCAAAATATTTTGAACCGCTGAATCCGGGGTTTGTTAGAAGAAACATTAATCTTGGAGTTAATTTAACATTTGGTTGAGTAGAACTCAAGAACATCAATTCATCATTAAATATCAATACCTTTTCTTCCACAAGATGAAACACTGCTGGTTCTTCTGTTGGAATGAGACCTGCTCTGGTTTTTGAACCCGCCGAATATTCATTGTTTTGAAGAGCTTCCACAACATAATTAGGGGGTTGATTTACCTGCTCAAGTTTCCGAAATAATCCCTCGTCATCATATTCTAATTCACCAAGTTCTTGTTTTGTTATCTGACTAAAATCTTTGAGCATTTGAAGTTTTTTCGGAGTAAATTCTACCGTGGGAACTGTAGGTGAGTGTTGAGTTTTCAAAAGTGGTTTAAAGAATTTCTCTTGTTTTCTTTCAAAGGCTTCTTCACCAGTTAGTTTCTGTCTCCGTTTCTTCTTTATCTCTTCCTGTTGTTTAACAACTTTTGAAACTAATTGTTGATGTTCCTTAAACTTTCTTTCTCTTTCTTCGGTATTCATTTTCTGTATTTATTTATTGAAAAATATCATTTAGTATCTCATCTTGTTTCACAACAATATATTTATATTTTCCAATCGTGTGTTTCATATAATTTTCAAATTCTTTTTTACTACATAACGTAGAGCAATTATCTCTCCAAAAATTATTTACATCTATTGAATTTAACTTAAATAAAATAAAAGTATTGGCATTGTTTCTTATTGAGCGTCGAGGGAGTTGAAAATATGATTGACTAAGATATATACAATTACAAGAAGAATGTCTCCCTCTTGTATAGTAGCTATCCATTACTGTTTGGTTTCTCTCATTAACACAATCATCAAAGATGACGAGGTTCTTTTTTGATTTATCTAAATCTTGAGGTGAAGGTATATCATCCGTATTATCACTGAGAATACAAGTTATGGGTTTCGATTTTGATTTCTGTGTATCACAAAATAATTGTATTATATCTTCAATATTATAATCATTCAGTTTGTTTTGAAGTTTAAATAAACCGATAATGTCTTCCTTTTTAAGACCTGCATTAAAACCCTGTGAGAGTAGTTGATACTCGGGTTGAAAACTTGACTTTGTAAAAATTATTAAATTATCATAATCTAAAAAATTAGGACCAAGGAGCATCTTTAAAAGTAAACAGGTTTTCCCACATCCGCTTGAACCAACTATTAGACATCTCAATGAATTTGGAATGTTTTTATGGTTATTAAACTTTATCTTATTTTCCCAAACGGGTAAAAAATCATTCATTTATATATTTGGAAAACAAGTCATCTAACTTTTTTTGAGCTATTTTAGAAACTCTATATTTTATCCTGAGTTCGGGTTTAATTTCAAAATAATTCATTATTTTATTTATATAGTATCTTGTATTAACATTTCCATTAAAATTATTTTGAATAATAAATATCATTAAACCCTTATACATTTCCTCAATACAAAGAGTCTCTTTCCTTGTAAGAAATGGTGTATTATCACCATAATGCTTAACATTCATCTCTCTTATTAATCTTGTAAAGTAATTCATTTTTGGTTCTAATTTAAAAGAGTTATATGTTTTTTTATATTTCTTATTATCATTAATTAGAATATAATCACAGAATAAACATTGTTTATATGAACCCTCATTATTAAGCCCTATTCTATCACAAGCTGGACAATTCTCTAATTTATCATATGGAGAGTCTGGAAATTCTAAATATCCTTCAGAACTTATCATATTTATATAGTAAATTTTTACTTAAACTAAACGCAAGTTTATTCATTAATAAATACAATGTTTCAAAGCACAAAAGACAAATTTCAATCAATCTCTACTTCGGTGGAAGATATAGAAAAATATGTCAAAGATGTTAAATTGAACAAAGATAAATATGGAAATTTTTGGGTAAAACCAGTTATGGAAAATAACATGAGCCCCTCTATTTCATTTAAAGGAAGAGCTCTAACTATACCTGGAAAGACATCCATTAAAGTAAATCTAACAAAAGTTTCTCCTCTACTCCTGGCAATTTATTCAAAGCTTGAAAAAGTGATTGACCACGATACTTTGAAAAAGAATGATAAGACCATTAATAATTCTAGAGGAGACATTTGTATTTTCTTTAATAATCCAAAGGGTGTAGATCTAAGTAAAATGAATGATGTTAATATTTCTG
Organism: Myxine glutinosa; assembly: GCF_964187855.1. Lineage (NCBI taxonomy): Eukaryota > Metazoa > Chordata > Myxini > Myxiniformes > Myxinidae > Myxine > Myxine glutinosa. The sequence goes on along the minus strand of NW_027617915.1, from coordinate 81,620 downwards.
GTGAAATGTCATTTCGTTCTATGATAGTTAGAGATTATTTAAAGATAACTTTTGATATTAAAAATGTAGAGATTGAATCCGTTAATGAAAGAAAGTATATTGGTATAGATGGAAAGGTTTTTTCTGCTAATTAAATATGAGTCATTACAGCAGTGAAGATTTTACTATTTCATTGAACTCGGACGATAGTGATGATAGTATTTCATTGAACTCGGACGATGGTGATGATAGTATTTCATTGAACACAGATGATAGTTATGATACTAATAGTTTGTGCTCAAATGATAGTTATGAGAGTAGCTTTATTGATGACTCTGAGTATGATTCTGAGTATTCATGTGATAGTTATGACTTAGATGATTCTGAGTGAAAAAGTGTTTTAGTTTAAGCACAGCGATATATATAAAACGGAGCTGTAAAGCTCAAAAGTGTTTTATTTTAAGCACAGTGATATATATAAAACACCACGTTTTCTCACGCTATAAATATGGTTTATTGTGATACTTGCGAGAAGGAAGTAAAATATTATAAACAACATATTCTCACCGCAAAACATACATACAACATTTTAAACAAACTTTCCCCTCTTCCACCTGAAACAAAACACTGTTCTACATGTAATAAAAATATCCTCAAGAAAGGCTTCAAAATACATCTTAAAACAAATCTACATTTATCAAATTTTATCACAACTAAAAACTCTGATGGAGCATTCAAAGGACATATTAAAATAAGAGTCTTTAACTTCAAACCTCCTGAACCAGAGTCTATAGTTGATGCTGTAGAAATAGTTAAACCTGCTGTTCAAACGTTGATTGAAAAAACACTAAAGGAAATGAAACCACTTAAATTTTATATGGGAGTAAAATTAGAAATGACAAAGGATGAAGGAGTTATAGATGCACCATACATGAGAACTGAGCCACACTTTATATCTTCATATCAAGATTTTAAAACATCAGGAGTCTATGATGAACTTATTAAACAAGAGCAAGATGTGGATAATTCAATCGTAGGAAGTGGATTCAATATAGGAAAAATTATTTACATAGACATTCATATTCTTAAATCAGATCCTCTAAAAGCTTCTTCTTACATTGATTTACCCAGTGTTATCAAAAATAGAAAAGCAGTTATCAATATCAAAAATAAAGACAATAAATGTTTTCTCTGGTCTATTTTAGCACACTTACATCCTCCACATTTTCATGATGAAAGAGTATCTCATTATAAAAAATATGAGAATACATTAAATACGAAAGATCTAAAGTTTCCGATGACTTTAAATGATATTCCTAAATTTGAAAAGATGAATAATTTATCAGTTAATGTTTATGGTCTAACAGAAACAAACAACATTCAGGTTTTAAAGCTTTCTGACAATTGTAAACAAACTCATATGAATCTTCTATATTTTAATTCAGACGAAAATTCACATTATACATACATCAAAGATATTGCTAAATTAATAAAACCACAAGTCTGTAAGAGAACAAATAAAATATATATTTGTTTGCGTTGTCTTAACTTCTTCAATTCACAAGAAAGATTAGATAAACATTCAAATTATTGTGGCGAACATAAATCAACGGTAATCAATATGCCTAAAGAAGGCTCAAATATCACATTCAAAGATGAAAATAAAAAGATCAAACATCCATTTGTTATATATGCTGATTTTGAAAGTATTTTAGAAAAAATTGATACTGCTTCTCCAGATCCAAAAGAATCATACACAAATAAATATCAAAAACATACTCCTTGTGGTTTTTGTTATTATATCAAATCATCCGTTGGTGATAAATATAACAAGTTAGAGATGTATAGAGGCTCAAATACCCCAGAGGAGTTTGTGAAACGACTAGAAAAAGACTGTGTTCGATTAACCAAGATAATGAGAGAAACCAATAAACCAATGTCCTTAACAAGTAAAGAAAAAAGGGAATTTATAAAAAACAATGTCTGTCATATTTGTGAGGAGAAAATTGGTAAAGGTCTAAAGGTTAGAGACCATTGTCATCTCACTGGTAAATATAGAGGTCCGGCTCATCAAAGTTGTAATATTAATTATCAACTCCCCTCTTTCATTCCTGTCTTTCTTCATAACAACGCTCATTATGATACACATCTATTTATCAAGGAACTCTCAAAGACTTCTGGAAGTATCTCAGCAATTCCAAACACGGATCAGAAATACATTTCATTCACAAAAACAATTCACACATCTCCTATTACTCATATCAGATTTCTTGATACATTTAAATTCATGGCAAGTCCATTGGTTAACTTGGTTCAAAATCTAAAAGAGTTTCCATGTCTTTCAGAGTATTTTTTAGATAAAGATTTTCTAACACAAAAGGGAATTTACCCCTATGACTATATGGACTCATTTGAGAGATTCAATGAAACACAACTTCCTTCAAAAGAAAATTTCTATAACAAATTAAATAATAGTCATATATCTGATAAAGATTATGTACACGCACAAAATGTTTGGGAAAAATATAACATCAAGAATCTTGGCGAGTATCACGATTTGTATCTCAAAACTGATGTGCTTTTATTGGCCGATGTATTTGAAGCCTTTAGATCTGTTTGTCGCACTGGATATGGATTGGATCCTGCTCACTACTACACAGCACCTGGATTGGCCTGGAGTGCGATGTTGAAAATGACAAAACAAGATTTGGATTTGATAACCGATGTTGATATGCTTTTGATGATTGAAAAGGCAAAAAGAGGTGGAATTTCACAAGTCTGCTCGAGTAGATACGCAAAAGCAAATAACAAATATCTTCCAAATTATGATCCAACGAAAGAGAGTTCTTACTTGATGTACTATGACGCGAACAACCTGTATGGCTGGGCAATGTCTCAGGCTCTTCCTTATGGAAAACTTAGATGGGTAAAGGAAAAAGACTACAAAAACGTTTTACAAGATGTATGTATCTCTACACAAAAAGAATTGGATGAAGAAAAAGTTGGTTATTATTTTGAAATTGATTTAAAATATCCAGAGGAACTCCATAACCTACACAAAGATCTCCCATTTGCTTGTGAGAAAGAAAGTCCAAAGAAAGAATGGTTGAGTGATTATCAACGATCGTTTGATATAGTTGAATCAACAGAAAAATTACTTACTACATTATATAACAAGAAAAATTATGTTCTACACCAAAGAAATTTGCGACAATATTTATCAAAAGGTCTAAGAGTAGAGAAGATCCATAGGGTTCTAAAGTTCAATCAAAGTCATTGGTTAAAGGGGTACATTGATTTTAATACACAAAGAAGAACAGAGTCAAAAACAGATTTTGAGAAAGACTTTTATAAATTGATGAATAATGCGGTCTTTGGTAAGACTATGGAGAATGTGAGGAAAAGACAAAATATCAGATTATCAACATCTTGGGAACAAGCATCAAAATTAATTAATAGACCGAGTTTTACTCGAGCTGAGGTCTTTACTGAGAACTTTTGTGCGATCCATTTGATTAAAGAGAGTATTGAAATGAACAAACCTATTTATATTGGGACAACAATTCTTGATTTATCAAAGTCATTAATGTATGATTACTTTTATAATAACTTGAGGAAGAAATATCAAAATGATGTTAATCTACTTTATATGGATACAGATAGTTTTATTTTGAAAATTAATACCAACGATGTTTATTCAGACATGAAAAGAGACATTAATATCTATGACACGAGTAATTACAGTCCAGAGAGTGAGTTGTTCTCTTCTAAAAATAAAAAGGTGATTGGAAAGTTCAAGGATGAATTAGGAGGAAATGTCATGAGTGAATTTGTGGGATTGAGGTCTAAGGCTTATGCTTATAAATACATTGTGAATAACGTTGAAAAAACTGATAAGAAATTAAAAGGTGTAAAGAAAAATGTCATTAAAGAAACAATAAACTTTAAGGATTATTATAACTGTTTAACAACAAAGAAAGAAGAGTTTAGAAAGATTAATGGAATAAGAAGTTATAAACATCAATTATATTCAGAAGAGGTGAATAAGAAAGCATTGGGGGCTTTTGATGATAAGAGGTTTATTTTAGAAAATGGAATTGATAGTCTCCCTTATGGTTATATAAGTATATAAGTGATAAGATATATATAAGTGATAAGATATATATAAGTGATAAGTTATATATAAGTGATAAGATATACATAAGTGATAAGATATATATAAGTGATAAGTTAAAAAGGGGGGGTTGGGGATTTTAACGGGCTACCGCCGCCTTTTTTACTATTATATAAATGATAGAACCAAGTATCAACCAGACTAAAGAGTGGAGGTGTAATCAACCTTGGTATATAAATGGAAAACATAATGAATGTGAAAAATATCAAATAGGTATAATTGAAAAGGCAACTGGTAAAAAAATTCACAAAACAAATAAGAGAATTAATTTAAATACCGGTGAATTGGGTAAAAAAGATGGAAATATTTTTGAGTGGACGGAAAACTTTGATGGTTGTCAGGAAAATATATACTTTAATTTAAAAATGGTATGTGGCACTGGAGGTGCTCAAACAAGAACATTGAGGGAGGTTTACCATTTTATCTTAGCTCAGTTAAAATATCTTAATAAAGAACCAAACTCAATCATCTTTTTTGTTAATATATTAGATGGTGAAGAGAGTGGCAAGAGAATTAAATTATTTCCCACGCATAAACAAATATTTGTAGGGTCGTTGTTTGAGTGGGTTATATTCACCAGATGATATTAAGAGTAAAAGGTTAAAAGGTCCATAAGGTCAGAAGGATCACAGGTGTTTAAGTGGTCTAATGAATAAGGATAGCATGTCAAAAGGTTAGAAGGTTCGTAAAGAACAGGGTGAGAGAAATATAGGTGTTTAGGGTCAATGAGGGAGGGAAAGAATTAATATGGAAGTGAATGGGTCAAAGATTAATCTGCCAGATGATATGTAGAAGAAGGATGATAGGTCTATAAGAGAAAACAAATATTTGTAGTGTTTGAGTGGTCTAATGAACAACATTAAGGATAGGTACTACAGACAAAAGGTTCATAAAGATGAGGGTGGGAGAAATAGAGGTGTTTATGATTTTTGAAAAAGACAAGGGGGTAAATGACATTAGATAGGGATTTCCCATGTTAAACGGAGGTGTCCCAGAAGCAACATTATTACACTACTCCCAGCGAACCCTCTGGAAGATCCAGCCACGCCCTTACCAGGCCATCCCACCTCAGCCCTGATAGGTTCGCGAGGGCTCACCGGCCCCGCCCTTGATGGCTCGTGGACGAGGCCACACCTCTTCTCGTGGCTCTGCCCCATCTTTCCTCGAGCCGACCGCGTGTTCAATGGTGTTTGGAGCGAGGCAGCGAACGCTGCTGGCAAGCGACGGCGCGTAATGGAATTGGGAGGGACAAGCCTCGACTGTAGGGGCGCGTACTGGTGTAGCTTGGAGAGAGAGCGGCTGGCAAAGAGGCGAATGGGGCCTATCTTATTTAATTAATGCAACGCAGATTCAACTATTGGGAACAGAGCCTTAACTAAACACAGACTAGGGAAATAACTGAAAGTTCCTATGGTGTCCTACGTGTTGCTTGTGGACTAACTATGGGTGCGACCTTATTAAATGAAGATAATTATTTACAAGAATTATTATTTACAAGTGAGGGGTTCTCAAAACCGCAACAATATATATATATATATATATACAGTCACGTGAAAAAGTAAGTACACCCCATGTAAAGTTTTGACTTTTTCAACATATTTAAACATACAGCTATTTGATCTTAATTTCAACAATATTGACAGATAAAGGTGATATAAAATAACAAATATCATGAAACAATTACATTTTGTAGTCCATTGTATAATTTAAATAAACATAAATGCAAATTTCGCATGTGGAAAAAGTAAGTACACCCCTACATTTATCACTACTTCAAATACCTAAAATTACAATCAGGTGCACAAGCTCAGGTGCAAATGATTAGAACATCGTCAGAGAGGATCTTGGAGGAGCCTCTCTTATTTAAACCTCAGACATTTAGCTTGGTTTGCTCTTTGTTGTTGATGTTTGCGGCGTCACCATGCCTAGATCAAAAGAGCTCTCTGAGGCATTCAGAAAGAAGGTTATAGATGCCTACGAGTCTGGGAAGGGATTTAAAAAGATCTCCAAACAATTTGAAATCAATATTTCGACTGTCTGGAAGATCATCTACAAGTGGAGAAGATTCCAAACAACTGCCAACTTGTTCAGGCCAGGCCGCCCCAGCAAGATCAGCCCGAGAGCAGACCACAAGATGCTGAAAGAAGTCTCTAAGAACCCCAGAATGTCATCACGGGACCCACAGGTAGCTCTTTCCACTGTTGATGTCAAAGTGCATGAGTCTACCATTAGAAAAAGGCTGCACAAATTTAATCTACATGGGAGGTGTGCCAGGGGGAAACCTTTGCTGTCCAGAAAGAACATCAGGGCAAGACTAAAGTTTGCCAATGAACACCTAGGCAAAGTCCAGCACTTGTGGAACAATGTGCTCTGGACAGATGAGTCAAAGGTAGAGTTTTTGGCCACCGTACCAGAAGACATGTTTGGCAAAAACTAAAGACAACATTTGACCACAAGAACCTGATACCAACTGTAAAGCATGGTGGTGGAAATATTATGGTTTGGGGCAGCTTTGCTGCATCAGGGCCTGAGCAGCTCACCATCATAGAATCCACTATGAATTCTTCATTGTACCAGAGGGTGCTTGAGGATAATGTGAGGCCATCTGTCGGAAAGTTGAAGCTCAACCGTAGGTGGACCTTGCAACATGACAATGACCCTAAACATACCAGTAAATCCACCAAGGAATGCCTGAAAAGAAAGAAATGGAGGGTTCTGGAATGGCCAAATCAAAGCCCGGATCTAAATCCCATCAAGATGTTGTGGAGGGATTTGAAACGAGCTGTGCCTGGTGTTGGGCTAGCGGCTAGGGTGCCGGCTTAGGATCCTAGGATCCTGGGTTCGAATCTCGGTCGATCGCCGAATTAATGCCAGGGGGGTTGACTCAGCCTGTCATCCTTCCGAGGTCGGCTAATTGAGTACCAGTTCACTGGTAATTCCCTGTTTGTCGTTGAAGGCGGAAAAAAGGGTTGGCGTCAGGAAGGGCATCCGGCCGTAAAACATTGCTTCAAAAAGGGGACCAAAAAAACAACAACTACCACGGTCCCCGAAAAGGCCAACCCCCGCTTTGCGGGGAAAAATGGCCTCTAAACGGTGGTTGTGCATGCAAGAAACCCCTCAAACATCGCACAGCTGAAAGAATTCTGCATGGAGGGGTGGGCAAAAATTTCTCCCAGTTGATGTCAGAGACTGGTAGACAGTTATAAGAAACGCCTACTTGAGGTTGTTTCTGCCAAAGGGGCAGGCAATACCACCTATTAGAGCCAAGGGTGTACTTACTTTTTCCACATGCGAAATTTGCATTTATATTTATTTAAATTATACAATGGACTGTGGGGGTTACCCCATTGGGACATAATCCACAGGCACGGGACCAGTGGGGCTATTGATTGTATGGGCGTGGCGTGCGCTCGGTTGTTGGAGCCACGCCCCCTTAAGAGTGAGTTGTGTTATAAAAGATGCATGAGTTCCGGTATGAATTTAGTTCTGTTGGAATAAAGGAGCTTTGATCAAGCCACGAAGTGTCTCCCCCTCTCGTTATCCGCAACTCCTACATTGGTGACCCCGTCTTGCTCTCGAACGTTTTCGGAGCTTCAAACAAACATGGTAACAAGCGCAGTTTCGATTAAACTGCCGGAGTTTTGGGAACGACAAGCTGCCGTTTGGTTCGCACAAGCTGAGGCCCAATTCGCCATTCGGAGCATTTCTGCGGACGACACGAAGTATTATTATGTCTTGTCTGCGCTCAGCGGCTCCACTGTGACCAGAGTGGTGAGCCTTCTCCAAGATCCTCCGAAGGGCCGCAAGTACGAGACGCTAAAGGCGCTGCTGCTCGTAACCTTCAAGCTCACTGAGGCCGAACGCGCCCGCGAACTACTTTCTCTACAGGGGCTGGGCGACTCCAAGCCGTCGGAGCTTATGGACCACATGTTGTCTGTCTTGGGCAGCCACCGACCATGTTTCCTCTTCAAAGAACTGTTCCTGCAACAGCTGCCAGGTCAGGTACAGACAGCCCTGGCCAACTCGTCTGTTAAGGATTTCCGTGCCCTGGCCAGGGAAGCAGACAAGTATTTCTCTGCCAGACAGCAATGTAGTGCGGCTGCATGGGACCCCGGCCTCGTCGAGCCTGCGCCGCTGGCGGACACCGTCGCGGCCGCCATTACGGCCCAGCGGCGGAAGGCCCCAGGCTTGTGCTTTTACCACGCAAGGTTTGGGCCCAAGGCCAAGGCATGCCGGCCACCCTGCAGCTTCAGTGAGTAGGGAAACGGGATGGCCGGCGCTCGTTAAATGCCATGAGCGTCGGCCGTTCGGGCAGTTTGTTGTTCATTTCGGACACCGACTCCGGACGTCGTTTCCTCTGCAACACAGGGGCCCAGGTGAGCGTTCTACCTCCGTCGGCATCGGACCGGGAGGCCGGGAGTCACGGCCCCGCCCTGGAAGCCGCCAATGGCAGTGTTATTCAGACTTTTGGCAAACGGACCGTAGCTCTGTGCTTGGGCGGGCAGTGGTTTACATGGGATTTTGTCACGGCGAGGGTGTCCACCCCCTTGCTGGGCGCTGATTTCCTTAGCGCCAACGGCCTATTGGTGGATGTTAAAAATCGGCGGCTCATTAATGCGGAGACATTCAGTTCTCTTCCATGCTCACTGAGCGGGTCCGCCTCAACGAGGCTTGCGTGCACGCTCTCGACCTCCGATGAGTTCGCCCGCCTCCTCACCGAGTTCCCGGCCCTTACACGGCCCACCTTTTCAGCCGTTGTCGTCAGGCACGGGGTGGAGCATCACATTCCGACCACCTGCCCGCCTGTCTACGCCCGGGCTCTACACCTCAACCCGGGGAAACTCACCATCGCAAAAGCTGAGTTCAACACGTTGGAGCTTCTTGGCATCGTGCGACGGTCTGACAGCCCGTGGGCCTCGCCTCTCCACATTGCGCCAAAGCCGGGTGGCGGATGGCGCCCGTGCGGGGATTATCGCCTCCTTAACGATGCCACTACCCCTGATCGCTACCCAATCCCGCACATCCAGGATTTTTCTGCCCGCTTGGCTGGTAAAGTTTTTTTTTCTAAGGTGGACCTCGTTCGTGGTTACCACTAGGTCCCCGTCCGGCCGCAGGACGTTCCTAAGACCGCGGTGATTGCACCGTTCGGGCTTTTCAAATTCCTCCGTATGCCTTTTGGGCTCAAGAACGCGGCCCAGGCTTTCCAGCGCCTGATGGACAGCGTGTTGCGGGATTTTCCGTTTCTGTTCGTCTACCTGGACGATATCCTCATCTCCAGCACTTCCAGAACGGAGCACATGCTTCACCTCCGAACGCTCTTTGAATGCCTCAGTCAGCACGGCCTGATCATTAACCCGGCCAAGTGCTTGTTCGGGGTGGCTTCAATTGACTTTCTCGGCCACCGCATCACGAAGGAGGGAGCCGTCCCATTGCCGTCTAAAGTGGAGGCTGTGAAGGGTTTTCCGCGCCCCCTCACCGTCAAGGCCCTGCAGGAGTTTTTGGGCATGGTGAACTTTTACCATCGTTTCATGCCCCGTGCGGCCCAGCCGATGCGGCCCCTTTATGGGGCCCTCAAGGGCAAACCTACCAAATGCGCCATTGACTGGACCGAGTAGATGGCCAAGGCTTTCACGGATGCTAAACTGGCCCTCGCCAGCGCAACCATGCTGGCGCATCCGTCGCCGGACACACCGATTGCTCTCACCACGGACGCTTCAGACTACGCGGTTGGCGCCGTGCACGAGCAGTGGGTCAACGGGGCATGGCAGCCGCTTGCTTTTTTTAGCCGGCAGCTCCGCCCTAACGAACGAAAGTACAGTACCTTCGATCGTGAGCTCCTAGGCCTCTACCTAGCTGTCCGACACTTCCGTTACCTTGGAAGCCCGCCCGTTCACGGCGTTTGTGGACCACAAGCCCCTGGTTTTTGCCATGGTCAAGGCCTTGGAGCCGGTGCCTTACGACGGGCCTTTCCGCGTTCTGGAGGCCGGGGACAAGTCCTTCGTGGTCGACATCGGCGGCAAACCGGACCACCTTTCGGTGGACCGCCTCAAGCCGGCTCACTTGGACCTGGACCAGCCCCCTCGGTTGGCTCAACCCCCACGGCGGGGCCATCCCCCGTCGGGTAAGTCCCCGATTGACCCGCCTACCGCCAAGCCGCTAACAGTCCCTGCTCGGGTCATCAGGGGTCGTTTCGGCCGGGTGGTTAAGGCCCCCCGAAAACTGACATTGCCCGTGCGAGTGAATTCTGGGGGGGCACATGTGGGGGTTACCCCATTGGGACATAATCCACAGGCACGGGACCAGTGGGGCTATTGATTGTATGGGCGTGGCGTGCGCTCGGTTGTTGGAGCCACGCCCCCTTAAGAGTGAGTTGTGTTATAAAAGATGCGTGAGTTCCGGTATGAGTTTAGTTCTGTTGGAATAAAGGAGCTTTGATCAAGCCACGAAGTGTCTCGCCCTCTCGTTATCCGCAACTCCTACAGGACTACAAAATGCAAATGTTTCATGATATTTGTTATACTAGGGCATGCCCGTACTATATATATAGGACGTGCCCGTAAGTGCGTGATGTTACCGTACAATGAATGTATCGTCCCGACGCCGCAGCTCGGATGGCGCTGCAGTTAATCGGGCCCCCAAATTCCTCATCGACGATAACTAAACAATATATTATATGAATCGCACCGTACATACCTCCTTCTAGATCTTGTTCTTGTCTTGATATACTCACTCAGGCTCACTCTATCACGACTGAGTCCTCCCAGCTCCTCCAAATGGCGCCCGCTCGCCGCTACGTAAGTCCGGAAGTGACGTCCTCATTTGACTGTCCGGAAGGTCGCATATCGCAGGAAAGCGAAAGAATCGCAAATTAGTTTTAATTAGTTTTAAAACATCGTTTAACGCCAACATAGCGCCAACATAGTTTGCCGACGGGAAATAAATGAATACGCTCTCAAATGTGCCATCCGAGGCAGAGTCTGTTCGCCACGTTCGGCACACGTGATAGCTCGCTGCTCTCTGATTGGTTGAATCGTTTTTTGGACATAGCTCGGTAACTACTTCTGCGATTAATTTAAAACCTTGAAAAGGCACATCCTCGGGTCCCCAGCAATATACCTGGCAAGTTTCAAGTATATCGGACCGGTAGTTGTCGAGAAACAGCGGTCACAGACAAACATACATACAAACATACAAACATACAAACATACAAACATACAAACATACAAACATACACACAGAGATTGCTGGAATTATAGATAGATTATATCACCTTTATCTATCAATATTGTTGAAATGCAGATCAAATAGCTGTATGTTGAAATATGTTGAAAAAGTCAAAACTTTACATGGGGTGTACTTACTTTTTCACGTGACTGTATATGCGTCTGATTGGGTTAAACGTCGTAACCACAGCAATCACATGGTATGGCTGAATGTTACCTCACTTAAGAGAGATGCTGGATGCCATGGAAACCATGGCCTAAAAGCATTGAAATCTCCAGTGAATCTCTGGGTTCTGGGTCTATCACTTACACATTGCAGACAGGTCAGAGGACTCTGTCTTCTATCTCCTTTCTGGTTTTGCATCCTCTATTATTTTGCTATTTCCTTTCCCTCAACCTCCTACCCCCAAACCCCCCCACCGCCCCCACCCCCTCCACGTTTCGGGAACATGCACGTGGTCTGCCTGGTGAAATTCCCAACATCCATACACTCTGCTCACTTGCTTGGTCACTTAATTTTTCTCCCCAGGGCTTCAAGACAGTTGTTCATCACCATCTCACGTCACACCATCACCCATTCACCCATCCACAACCATGATCTTTTCTACCCACATTACCACTCCCCAAGCCCACATTTTTCTGGGTTTCCAGTTTTTCCTTCCACTTTTGCGATTGGGAATTTGAAGCTGCATCTGTCTTGTTGACCCTGTACACCCCCTCCCTCCCTCTCCACCCCCGTATCCTCCCTTTGCCATCGCTCCTCCCCAAATCCATTATTCCTCCAAGATTCCCTCTAGTTTGTAGCTAACCCATGGGGTTGTGTGTTCTCTCCATGCGTCCACCTCCCCCCAAGCCGCAAAACTCACTCCCAACTCCTCTTTTTCTACTGTCCTTTTAATTCCGTTACATCCTGATCTGTTCGATGTTGCAGCTCCTCCATGAGCCTTGACACCTTTTTTGTACACACAGTCAAGGCTCGTGGAGGATCTGGAACATGGAACTGATCATGATGTAATAAAAGGAGCAGTTGCTTTGAGGTGGAGCACTTTATACAAAAAAAGCATAATTGGTGAAAAGGAGCGGAGAATCAACCAGCATGCTAATCACCACCCAACAACACAAGAGTCAAAGCGGATTTATCTAAGTAGTAATGTGCTGGTACTTCTGACCAAGCCGTCTGGAGTTGCTTACAAAAACATCTTATGATTTATCTTCATGATGATGATGGTGTGAGTCGTTGCTTTCGACTAATCTCTTAAACCTGCACAGAGAAGCGATTAGAGTGATAGAGGTGTGTGCTGTCCCTCTCCCACTCTCTATTCCTATGAGCATCGTTGGCTGCAGGTGCAGTAAATGCAACGTGAAGTCTGATGCACATATTCACACAGCAGACTGGCCAGATCTTCGGTACGATGACGGCTGTCCACGATGTCCATGGTGGACACAGCTGTCTGCAGATGCTGCGCAGTGATGCCTAAGTTGGTGCCACCACCGACTTTCATGGGCGCACTTATCCATGATGTACCTCTGCCCAGGTTGACCTACAGGTGCGGTTTGATATCTGAGTGCCCTTCTCATAGACTTAGCCTAAAGAGGCTTCTCCCACAAGGCAGTGGGGATCCATTACCCTGGACAAGGGCCCCATACTAGGTGCTGTCAGTGAGAGCCAGCTGAGCCCAGGCCTCGCATAGTGCAGTGACGTCACTCCCGAAGGTAGCTGAAAACAGCGACCCCACTACCCATCCTCCGACCTGTCTGCAATCTTGGTGTCTGTCATGGGAAATCCAATGAGAATTTCATCACTTTCACGAGAGGTTGCTGTAAGGACCGATTCCTGATAGAATCAAAGCTTTTGTTATGGTGTGCGGCGTCGTTTGGGACTTCTGCAGGATATATAAAATGGGTTGAATAAAAGGAACGCTATCATTTTAAAACATTGAATCTGCGAGCAGTTTATGTTCAAATCATTCATAATTTATAACTTACCAAGTGTATCCCAAGCAAGGTATAAAGGAAAGGAAAATTTCCTGAACTGCTGTATCTATAAATACATTTGTTATAAAATGATGCGACATGAACATAACCGTTTTTACTGAAAAATCCCCTTCTCAAGATGATGATTATGGGGTTATGATGTCATGTCTGTCTAAAACTGAATAGTCAGCCGAGTAGTCAGGGTCATCTGATCATGTTTTACTTGTTTACAGGGTTTCATTACTTCGTGGAATGAATAGTGAATTTCCATTGTAGGGGGAAGGGGGGAAGAGGAGGGGGGCTGGAATGGTTGACTTGGCTGTGTACGGTCTAATGATGGGAAAGGGGGAGGGGAGTGGAAGGAGGGGGGCTGGAAGGGTTGACTTGGCTGTGTACGGTACAATTATGTGAAAGGGGGGAGGGGAGTGGAAGGAGGGGGCTGTAAGGGTTGACTTGGCTATGTACGGTCTAATGATGGGAAAGGGGGGAGGGGAGTGGAAGGAGGGGGGCTGGAAGGGTTGACTTGCTTGTGTACGGTACAATGATGTGAAAGGGGGGAGGGGTGGGGGGCTGGAATGGTTGACTTGGCTGTGTACGGTACAATGATGTGAAAGGGGGAGGGGTGGGGGGCTGGAATGGTTGACTTGGCTGTGTACGGTACAATGATGTGAAAGGGGGGAGGGGGTGGGGGGCTGGAGGGGTTGACTTGGCTGTGTACGGTACAATGATGACTGATGAGGGAGGAGGCACTTATCAATGTAATTTGGATTTAAAATAATAAATAATTTCAGTTAATAAAGTTTTGTTGCTTATTAAGTATTTGAAGATTCCCTGTAAGTTAATTCATTACACGAGATAAATGGAGTGTCGCTGAGAGTTCGGTCTGATTGGTGTTTTGCTGCTTTAACGCCCCCCCATTGGATGAGATGTGGTCACGTGGTATTGTAATGGGCGTATTGGGCAAAATACAACGAATAATAGATTAACGGAAGTTCAAGGGTAGATTAGAAATAATTCGACCTTTTGGAAAGATCAGCAAACTCAATAACAGCCTGAGGGAGGGATCGGTTTGGTTGTTGGGGCAGGATGTTCGGCTTATGTTTAAATAACGGTCTACAGGTGAACCAAGACCAACGCAAACATGGTGGTGCACCTTTGGAGGAGAGAAGGTAATCTAAGAAAGCATAAATAGTTGAAAGGCGGACGTGCGGTCCCAGGAGAGTGCACCACGGATCGTGACGTCACGTCAACGGGTCCACCACGGATCGTGACGCACTCCTCACTTCGACGTGAGCACGTAAACCAGCCGTCGGCTCACCTGCAGTCGCACGGCAACACCTGGGCGGATCCGCACGGACGGGCAGCGTAAAGAAATGCTTTGTAGGTGTGCGCGAGCGAGGCGCGTACGCACCTGGAACGTGCGGCTCCCCGCCGGGAGAATGCCACGTGCGCGTGCGCCTCGCCGGTTTCCCGCGCGAATCCGCTCCGCTAATGGATGCGGCACGGGTGTGCGATACGGGGGTGCAACACGGGTGTGCAGAAACGGGTTTGCGGCATGGGTGTGCAACACGGGTGTGCAGAAACGGGTTTGCGGCATGGGTGTGCGGCAAGGGTGTGCGGCACTGGTTTGCGGCGCGGGTTTGCGGCGCGGGTGTGCGACGCGGGAGTGCAGCACGGGTTTGCGACGCGGGTGTGCGGCACGGGTGTGTGACGTGGGTTTGCGGCACGGGTTTGCGGCACGGGTGTGCGGCAGGCTCTGGTCCGATCGCAGCGTCCGTCGGTGTGCGATCTTTCCGGGCGAGCACGGACGATCGCAGCATACCGATGCGATGGGAGCGCGCGTTCGGCTCCAAGCTGCATCCAAACAGCAGCAGCAGCAATAAAACATTCGTCCAAACAAAGCGCGCCATTTTATCCCGTTCGTACCTGATTTAATGTGCTAAAAGGTCGCATTTCGCAGCATCCCGCGAGGTGTTGCCGCGGGTCGCGATGATTACATGAAGGAAAGAATAAAAGGCGCGCACGACGTGAGGCTGCGCACGTGGATCCGCGACGTGCCGCACGTCTCATGGAGTGACGTCCGGCGAAGCGTTCAGCCCCAGGTAACCGTGAAACGCGGTCCGATGACACAATGAGTGATTACACCGTCGGCGTTCACCGATTATCCAGACAGGTGCATGGTCAGGTCCCTCATTGAGTCATGGGGTTCGACCCCCGCACCCATTCACTGCAGCACCCGCTAGCAAGAGTCGGAACGTCGGTGAGCATCTCCGAAAGGTATAAAGTTCCGAGCGAGAGGTGAGTCCGACGATTACACCCGGATGGGAGCGGACGCCGACGTTGGAAGCGTTTGATGATGGGGGTGCGGGATGAGGGGTCCATCCTAGCTCGAGCCCCCTACCCGGAGAGCACGACTCACCTCTTTACAAAGTGTCTTGAATGGCAGTGCCGATCCGAACGTCCCTCCTCGACCAACCTGTCACCTGTCCCCGCGGCAGCATCGCCGCGATCGCCGGTGTGCCTTTCCCGCCGCCCGACGCTTGCCCTGTTGCCGGCTCTGTGAATAAGGCTCCACCCCTCTCGATGAGCGAGGGGCGGGGGTACTATGTCCCTCGCCCCCCCCCTCCTCCCCGGGACTTTACGGTCTATCCCGCAACCTCATTCCGCACGGACCTCTGCGAGGGGAAAAAGGTTCCATTCAATGCGGACGTCACACCTTGCTGTACCGTAGTAGTGTGTAGTGTAGTCTCTCCCCATACATATAAAATGCTCAATGGACGATGGAGAAAAGCAGAACACGCGGTTCAAGTCCAGTGTGTTCGAAGCAGCACACCTTGAGCTGCCATCCTTTCAACTTTCATATTATTCACACCTGTAATTGAAGTGCCGTCGAGTGCCGAGAGATCATATTCGCACAAGCGACCTTCCGGATCGGCTTACGTTTGGTCCTGTGGCTGCGAAAACAACTTGTGGTTGCGAAATAAAAGAAATGAGTTTCGTTGTTCTTTAAGTTTAACGAAAGAAAAACAACTTTAACTTTATGGGTTTTTTTTTTAACACGCATCCAAAAACTTCTTCCATGGTCTGTGTACATTTATGTTTTGTGTATATCTGTGTTTTGTGTATAGCCTATTTAAGTTTTGTATATATTTGTGTTTTGTGTATATGTGTTTTGTGTGTATATGTGTTTTGTGTACATTTGTGTTTTGTGTGTATCTGTGTTTTGTGTATATTTGTGTTTTGTGTATCTGTGTTTTGTATGCATTTGTGTTTTGTGTACATTTTTGTTTTGTGTATATCTGAGTTTTGTGTATATCTATGCTTTGTGTGTATATATCTGTATTTTGTGTTTATCTGTATTTTGTGTATCTGTGTTTTGTGTACATTTGTGTTTTGTGTGCATTTGTGTTTTGTGTACATTTTTGTTTTGTGTATATCTGTGTTTTGTGTATATCTATGCTTTGTGTGTATATATCTGTATTTTGTGTACATTTGTGTTTTGTGTATATATCTGTGTTTTGTGTATATCTGTGCTTTGTGTGTATATATCTGTATTTTGTGCTTATCTGTATTTTTAGTTTATCTGTATTTTGTGTATCTGTTTTGTGTACATTTGTGTTTTCTGTGTATATGTGTTTTGTGTGGAGCTGTGTTTTGTGTATATCTGTGTTTTGTGTGTATCTATGCTTTGTGTGTATATATCTGTATTTTGTGTATATATGTGTTTTGTGTATATATGTGTTTTGTGTATATTTGTGTTTTGTGTATATATGTGTTTTGTATATATCTGTGTTTTGTGTATGTCTGTGCTTTGTGTGTGTATATCTGTATTTTCTGTTCATCTGTATTTTGTGTATCTGTATTTTGTGTACATTTGTGTTTTGTGTAGAGCTGTGTTTTGTATATATGTGTTTTGTGTATATCTGTTTTGTGTATATCTGTGTTTTGTATATATCTGTGTTTTGTGTATGTCTGTGTTTTGTGTATATCTGTGATTTGTGTGTACTAGGGCATGCCCGTACTATATCTATATCTAAAATTATATCCCCCCCCTCTATTTACATGAAATGGTTTGGTCCAAAGCGAACGGCTTGCGAGTGGTGACAATCCCCCCCCCCCCTCTATTTACATGCAATGGTTTGGTCCAAAGCGAACGGCTTCCGGAGTTTGGTAAAGAAATCGCCATCGCGTGCACAAACGCGCAGGAAAGCGAATGAATCGCAAATTCGTTTTTATTAGTTGTAAAACATAGTTTAACGCCAACATAGTTTGCAAACGTGAAATAAATGAATACGCTCTCAAATGTGCCATCCGAGGCAGAGTGTGCCCGCCACGTTCGGCACACGCGATAGTTCGCTGCTCTCTGATTGGTTGAATCGTTTTTTGGACATAGCTCGGTAAGTAATTGTCCGATTAATATGAAAACTTGAAAAGGCACATCCTCGGGTCCCCAGCAATATACCTGGCAAGTTAAAAGTATATCGGACCCGTGGTTGTCGAGAAACAGCGGTCACAGACAAACGTACAGACAGAGATTACTGGAATTATAGATAGATATATCTGTATTTTGTGTATATATCTGTATTTTGTGTATATCTATGTTTTGTGTACATTTGTGTTTTGTGTATATATGTGTTTTGTGTATATATGTGTTTTGTGTACATTTGTGTTTTGTGTGGCACTGTATTTTGTATATGTGTTTTGTGTATATCTGTTTTGTGTATGTCTGTATTTTGTATACAGTGCGTATCAAAAAAAAGGTAATCCGAATTCAAGGGGTTACTATGCAAAGGTTATTTAGTTTGACAATTTACATGTGGTTTACCAATTATGAGGAGATCCTCAGCTTTCCATTGATGCCTTTCATGCATCATTGCTGTCACACATGACCGAGTACATGTTCATTGAAAATGACGAGTTCAAATCGCATTTTTACAAGTTTGGCTATTCGGTGCAAGACAGTTTTATATGGACGCATTACTTGTCGACTGCCAAGTTGATTATGTAAAATTGTTAAGCTGGTCTGGTAATCGTTGGTTGCGTCATCCTTTGTTTAAGATGTGTATTTAAGATGGACCTACAGTGTATGAGTTTGGAGACAGTCTGAGTCATTGAAAAGATGGTTCAACTTACGACTGAAAAGCGGACCTTCGTGGTTACAACCTTTCACCAAACTGGAAGTTTGCAGCCAACTCGTGATGCGTTCAGGGAACGTTTCCCAGAACGGGAGCCTCCAGCAGCCAAAGCCATCTGGGAGAATGTTAGAAAATACCAAGAACATGGCACTAGCCTCAACCCGCAACAAGGAGAATTCTGGTAGGAGGCGCACTGGGCGATCGGAAATGAACATTGCAGCAGTAAGGCAGCACGTTTTGGAGCATCCTAGGGATACCAGCGCAAGACGGAATAGGATGGGATTGCCTTTGGCAACATTCAACCGAATCACAAGACTGGACCTCCACCAACATCCATATCGGATTCACATCCGGCATCAACTTACGCCAGGGGATTTTGCCAGGAGGCTGGTGCTTGCCGGATGGTTGATAGCACGTTGCGAAGCAGATGTCAATTTCCTGCGGTATCTCGTTATCGGCGACGAAGCTGCTTTCGCCATGGACGGCAAGGTCAATACCCATTATGTTCTTGAATATGCACCGACAGGACAACCCCTGGAATTTAATTTTGACACCAACATGAATCGACAAAAGTGGACTGTTTGGTTGGGACTTTGTGGAAGTGGTCAGGTGATCGGACCATTTTTCTTTCAAAGCAATGTCAATGGTAACAGGTATCTGCAGATGATCAATGATGAAGTTTTACCGCAGCTGGAGGAGAACTTTGAGCGACAGGTTCGTGGTGTCTTCAGATATCTCTGGTGGGCCTAAGACGGCGCCCCAGCACATCGTCTTATCACTGTCCGAGATCGACTGAGGGAACTCTTTGGAGACCTAGTCATCGCCCTCAACCACGCAGTGGGATGGCCGCCAAGATCACCTGACCTCACACCATGTGATTATTTCCTTTGGGGACATTTAAAGAACAAGGTGTTCGTAACTCCTCCCCGTGATCTTGACGAATTGCAGGGCCGTATTCGACATGAAGTGGATGCTTTGCGCAATGACCCAGCTATGGTGAGACGAGCAGTTCAGGGCATGCTCCGCCGCTGTGAGCTTTGTGTTGAAAGGGGAGGTGGATATGTTGAAGGTGTGGGTGCAAAAAGGCCAATCATTCCTGAGAAAAGTTCACATCTGACGTTCATTTTGCACCAATTATCCTGACTTGCATCGATTAGCCAAACTTGTAAAAATGCGATTTGAACTTGTCATTTTCAATGAACATGTACTCGGTCATGTGACAGCAATGATGCATAGAAGGTATCAATGGAAAGCTGAGGATCTCCTCTTAATTATTAAACCACATGTAAATTGTCAAAAGAAATAACCTTTGCATATTAACCCCTTAAATTCGGATTACCTTTTTTTTGATACGCACTGTATATGTGTTTGGTATATATCTGTTTTGCATATGTCTGTGTTTTGTGTATATCTGTGTTTTGTGTATATCTGTGCTTTGTGTGTATATATCTGTATTTTGTGTATATCTGTGTTTTGTGTATATGTGTTTTGTGTATATTTGTTTTGTGTATATCTGTGATTTGTGTTTTTATGTGTTTTGTGCAGAGCTGTGTTTTGTATATATCTGTTTTGTGTATGTCTGTTCTGTGTATGTCTGTGTTTTGTATATATCTGTGGTTTGTGTATACGTGTATTTGTGTATATCTGTGTGTGTATCTTTGTATATCTATGTGTGTATATCTGTGTGTATTTTGTGTATTTTGTGTGTATTGTGTATATTTGTTTTGTGTATGTCTGTGTTTTGTATATATCTGTGTTTTGTTTATATCTGTTTTGTGTATGTCTGTGTTTTGTGTATGTCTGTGTTTTGTATATATCTGTGTTTTGCATATGTCTGTGTTTTGTGTATATCTGTGTTTTGTGTATATCTGTGCGCATTTGGGAGGAGGAGAGGAGGGCTTGGTGAGGGTTAAGGAGGATAGAAAGGATCATGGGTGCAGATGGGGGATGACCTGAGATAGTGGCGAATACCTGTTTTGAAGACCTGTATGGAAGGAAGAATGAGATTGATGAGAATGTGGAAGTTGATTCCCCGGTTGGGGGGAGAAAAAATGATGAATGAATGAATGGAGGTGAGTCATGACCCTGGATTTTGGTAGTTTCAGCAGGAGTGGGTTGTTGGTGAACCAGGTTACCGCAGCAGATACCTGGGTGGTAGAGGGGACATTTCATTGATTGGAGGGTCCGAGGAGCAAACGATCCACATCTGTTGCATGCTCGTCTCAAGGGGACGGACGTATCGACCGTACGAGGCGACGAGCTCGCATCTTTCCGAACAGTTGCGACCAGACTGTCGCCATTTTAGCAAAAATGGATATAAAAAATGTCGTTGCCGTAATGAAAAATGTCACTCTGGCTCCTCTTCGATCGTTTATGAAATTATATTCCACTCCATAGAAATTCATGTTTAACGACACGCCACCTGGTGCCAGGTAAGCTATATCCGGCTAATAAGAAAAGGATGTAACTTATAACGTGGTTATTGATGATTTGGACGAAAGGAAAATTACATTCCTGGGAGAGAATATACAATTTGTATACAAGATCGAGGCTCATGTAAGAGCTAACATTAATCACAAAAAGACAAACTGACACATAAAACATAAGATAAAGGGAGCGGGAAACAAGATTGAGAGAGAGAGAGGGAAGCACACAAGTACAACATTTGAGAGCAGGGACATCGGGAGATCTGTGGGAGGGAGAGGGCTTGGGGGGAGGACGCGTGGGAAAGGGGAGTGGGGTGGGAGAAGTATAAAACACAAGGACACCAAGGACTTCCAGGAAAGAAGTTGTTATTTCAAAAAAGTGGATCTGGAGTGAATTAGCGGGGGTAGAAAAGATCAAGGTTTTGGATGGGGGAAGATAAGAGATTGTGGTGAACAGCTGTTTTAAAGACCTGGAGGGAGGAGTGGGATTGAAGAGAGTGAGGGAGTTTGTTCCAGAGGCGGGAGAAAAGAGGAATGAAGAAGTGAAGGTGAGCAGAGAGTCTTGATTTTGGCAGTTTAACCATAAGAGGGTTGCAGGCAGATCTTGTGCGACCTGTAGGAATATTTGGGGGACAGAGCCCAGAGAGAGTTGGGGGGGCAAGGCCAGAGAGGAGTCGGTAGAAGACAGAAAAACCACCGACCTGCCTGTGGTGAATGAGTGAAAGGCCCTCAGAATCAGATTCATAGTGGGAGATTCCAATGATTCTGAAAGATTTGGGTTCAACAGCGTGAAGCCGAGCTAGGCGTGAGGAAGGAGCACCAGCCCAGAGTTGAGAACAATGTTCCATTGAGCTGCGGATGAAAGCCTTTTATGTGGTGAGGAGCTCAGGTGTGCCAAGGAAGGACTTCGCACGACGGAGGATGCCCAGTCGGTGACTGGCTTTGGAGGACCGAGGACACTTGGAAATGTGGTTTTCCCAGGAAAGTTCATGGAAGATAGTGAGACCCAAAAGCTGGAGTAACAGAACTTCTTGGAGAGGATTATTCAGAAAGTGGATGGGAGGGTTTTCCAGTCGGTCTTTTCGGAGAGACATAGTAAGAGTGTGAGATTTGTCAGGATTGAAAGACATGTTCCACTTGTTTGACCAGTCTGTGATTTTGTCCAGGTCTGCAGAGAGTGAGGAGGCTGCAGACTGCCGATCTGCGGGATGAGGAATGTAGCGGCAGAGAGTGGATTCATCAGCAAAGAGATAGAGAGGATTTTCCACAGAGAGTTGGAGAGATCATTGATGAAGACCAGAAAAAGCACAGGGCCCAGAACACTGCCTTGAGGACCTCCAGCCTGAACAGGAAGGGGAGATGAGAGAAACCCATTCAGAGCCACACGTTGACTGCGACCAGAGAGGAAGTCCGCCAGCCATGCGTGGAGATTTCCATGGATACCTTTGGAAGGAGAGTTTGGTGATCAGAGCGGGGTGACAGACCGTATCGAAGGCAAGTGATACTGTATCTCGTGCTTTTCATACATTCTGGCATCCTGCCTTACTCTCCAAACTCTCTGTCTATGGATTTCCAAGGCCAACTTGGAAATCCATAGACAGAATATTGAGCTGGGATTGGAACCCAGGATAGACCGCTTGTTAGGTTGTCGGGCTTGAGAACCTAAGGCCCTGAGTTCCAATCCCGTTCAGGTGCTGAATTATTACCAGGTGGGGTTGACTCGGCCTGTCATCATTCCGAGGTCGGCGAAATGAGTAGCAGGTACTGGGTCCACTCTCACGGAGGTTGGTGGCAGGATTTGCACTCCTCATAGGTGGCAGGATCGTAAAAACACCTCATTCCGTAGCACACAGTGGTTCGTGTCGGGTGTGTTGGGATGGTGCTGAGGTGTCGTCCAATGACGCAGCCACGTGCTGATCCAGCGTATGCATATTGTTACAGACGTGGCTTGGATGTTATTTCCCGAGCGGTTTTATGGTATGACCACGTCTGCACAAGTTACCCGATTGTGCCCGAACGTTGACTAATAGCGCTATGCTAGACCAATGAAGGAAAAAGAAGACACACGGCTGGAATTAATACGACACGACACCAGGGATACGGTTCTCAAAGGTTGTTATTACAATAATGCGGAAGGTTTAGATTACAGGGACAAGAGGGAAACATAGGAAGGTGGGCACTTAAACACGCTTATATTAACCCCAACAGACGACAAATAAACGGGACAAGGCTCACTCACACGGGGGTTTGATTGCAACGAAAGCGGGTAGCGATCGCTCCAGGTGCACCTGGGCTCAGGGCAGGATCACGTACGGTCCAGTTCGGTCCAAAGATGCGGGGAGGTATCGTCGCGCTGGGGGTGGCGGTGGCTTCTCTCTCCAAGCTGAGGCGCATCTCACGTCACATCCGGCGCGGGGCCGCGTATATCCGGCGGGGAGTGACACGCCCTCGGCTCGTTAGCTCCGCCTCGTGGAATCGGCACGTTGCTTCTCATTGGGTGCGTGCGGGGGGGTTACTGGCTCCGCCCCTGACGAGGAGCTGACAGCCAGCCCCTTCGGGGTAACCCCGTGGAGCGCATGGTCTGGAGCTAATCGAGCCGGTGTGAGGACGCATCCTCCCCCGCTCCGCCGCCATCTCCTCTGTTGTTGTTGTAATTGTTGGTGTAGTTGTTGTTATTGTTGTTGTTTGGGGAAGAAGATGGGAGGAGGTATGGGAAAGGTCCTAAACTCACTACTGATGCCATATAATCACATTCTGGTGCAACGAAGAGTCATAATTAATGGAGACGAGGCCTTAACTGACATAGATTAAGAATAACTAGGAAGATGTCCGAAAGTTGTCTACGTGTGGTGCGGTGGACCTGGGCACGACATTTAATGGGGGAAGAAGGGGAAGGTCGGCTCTACTGATTGTTATTTACATGCAATGGGACTAGGGAATGGGGGATTGGGGAAAGTTGGGGAGTATTGGAGAAAATAGGGGAATATTTACAAGCGGATATGGAGGCCAAATTCCATATTCGCAACATTGCACCCTTCTCTACCCTCGGGGCGTCCCGACCCGATAAATTTTTACCTACTTTAGTGTGGCACGCAATGTAGTTCCCTCTACTATTAACTCTACCCTGAGTGCGACAGTTTTACAGATATTCACAAATGAGTAAATATGTCCCCCTGCGACGTTGCACCCTTCTCCTCACAGAAACACACCCACAGGATAACCGAATCCGGAAAGAATCCTCAAACTAAACATACAGCCGGTAGGGAGCATTATTTACAAGACTATGCTGCTATTTACACTACGATCCAGGACCTGTTTTTGGAGGAACACATGCAGATGTTATGCATAGAGAGAGAGCGCGCTTGCCAACATCGATACACCAACCCACGAGTGCTCTGTGGCCGACGGCCTTTAATAACGTGCAGAGCACCCTTTCCGAGCATCAACAGCACCACCCCACCACCAATCGGTGCAGTCACCATTGTTCAATGATTAAAAATAAATGCGACAACCCCTAACCCTGCAGGTGTCTCTTGCTCTTCTTGTGGTGCACTTGGTGTTAACTAAAAGTGGTTCACCTGTATGGCATAGGTGCCACGTTGACCCATAGGTCCATCCCCGGGTGGTGCTTGGCCGCAAACGAACTGCGGTCCATTGTGGGTGGCCACAAACATTGCGGTCCATATGGTGTATCGATCCAGGCAGCGAACAGCGAAAGTGCAGGCCCACAACTGCGTAGCCAGCACCTCTCTCTCCTCTCTCTCTACCCCAAAGCCAGATCCTCGGAGGTGGGAGACAAAAGAAGAAACAAGTGAGTAAGGTGGTAAGGGCGCAAAAGTGCACGCAATATAAGGTAATGCACACTGGGGGCACATGGGAACCAGGTGAGACAGGTACGTTCCTATCGTACGCCCCCCCCCCACCAGGTAACCTACATGGCCCCTCCCTTACCCCTTACTGTATCCACAAAACACAACACTACCCATAAACATCTACTTTACAAATCAACAAACATCCCTACTGTCTTCCCCGTTCCTCCCATAAACCAAATTCGTCTTCTCTCCCTCCTAACCAATCAAATTTGCCATTTTCAACTCTCATCAAAATTTGCCATTACCAATTCATCATCAGTCCCTCCTAGGGAGGGAGAGATGGAATCACCCCAATGTCTCATCCACGTCGTGATGCGTCTCACAAATCCTCACAGCAATTCTCATTTCTGCGACACAAACAAAGAAAACACAGGTGTGGAGTCATCATCATCACCACAGGTAAGTGGCTGCGTATGGTGCGACAGGTTCATCAATCCTAACTATCTCCTAAATGACTTTAACAACTTTACACTACCCGGGGTCTTTCTCCGGCCAAACCATTGGCCCTCTTACACTATGGGTTCTAAAAACCAATTCCCATTGGCCAAACTGTGGTGCTCTTCAATTTGGGGTCTCACTCCCCCCGATTCATCTCCCGGTGCCCTCGCACAATTTCTGGGCTGCGACGTGTACCTCTCCCAGCGGGTCTACCCACCTGCACACCTCCACCACTGCAGTTGCCACCCGAGCTTACCTAGCTCCTCACCCTAACCTATCTACCTGGGGAAGGCCCTCTGGCGCTCTCCCCACTCCGTGCCCTCTCTGGCACTGGGCTGCCCGATCCACACCCGGGATCCTCAGGCACCCACTCACAACTACCGGCTCCCAGAGCCCACCTGCGGCCTCACCTGGCCGACATCCTCACAGTGGTGGAGTGCCCAACCAACTACACACACTAACAGGCTACACGCCCAGCCATTTCCACAACACTAATGCACCCATCCACAACACCATTCTGCAACCGCACCACAAAGGCCAATATCCAACCACAATTTACCTGTACCCTCTACCTAACACTTACACTACCCGCCCCGGGTACTCGTGAAAGGGGTCCACTCTTCCCCCATCCACACCTTCGCACCATGCACACCACTCCGTACCACTCACTCCAACTCTCTCCACACACCTGTACTTGCACACCTGTGCTCTCACACCTGGTGCCACCTGCACCCTTCTCTCCCCAAGCGCATTCGCGCTGATCCACACACTCACTACTCATACACGGCTCCACACACCTGTCCAGTTGCACACCTGTGCAATCTCACCTGTTCAATTCTCACACACACGGCATCATCTCAGCTAACTACTCCCTTCTGAAACTTGCGCTTCCCAGTCGTCCCTTTAAACTATTGCGCTCCCACGTCATTATCATCCATACTAATCTACCTGCGTCCCCACTACAGGTATCAGTCACTAACTAAACTTAACGTTACCTAATGTCATCTTCTCTAGATCCCTACACACAATATCCTAACCCACCCGGGCTAGTTTTCACTGCCATACACCCCATAATCTATTGCTCCTTTGCCCCCCCATATGGGAAGGATGGTGGATTTGCCATCCCACCACATCGGGGGTCTCTCACTACCAATTTCGCACATCAAATTGCAACAAATTAAAAATTTGCCAATCACTGCCCATCATCTGCCAATCACTACTGCCAATCCCTTGCCAATCATCAAATTTTGTTTTTCTCTAATTTTGGGTCCAAAACACTAACCTCATCACCCAGTCTACTCACTAATACCTCTCGGTGCGCCAATCCCTGTCCAAAGCCCGGCTTCGTAAAGCCAAGCAATGGATGCTGGTTGTTTTGTGCCAGCGGCTGGATGCGTCCGGCACTCGGTGCAGGGACGGGGGCTTACCCGGGCCGAGATCCCACGCATCACCTCGGCGTGGAGCCATCCAATGTCCCGATCTCGACCTGCCGGCACGTCTCAACAAAACGTGGTCGCCATAACGACCCTTCCTATCGGGCTGCCAGCTCCGCCTAGTGGAGCACGGACGCGGCCGTCCAAAGCGAGGCCCAGCACGCACCGAGGGCCCGATTCGGCTATAAGTCGTTCTCAACTCTACCCCATCTAACGTCGATGCTTCACCTGGACGCTTACACCCCGCAGCCCGTTCCTTGCTCACACATCCAGCCGTGCCCATGCTCCTCGTACCTTTCCTTACACACCCAGGTACACCCATTCCACTCACAGCCTTGGTCACACACCTGACCACCGAACACTTTGGCACACATTCGTTGCTCGCACACCTCACCAATACACCGCTTCGCGCCCCCTCCTCGGTCACCTCCTCTGTGACAATCACAGGTGTGCCCTCATTCGCACACCCAACCACGTGCCTCACCACCAACTCCAGCGTGCATTCCCACTCACGCTCTACCATTCCAGGTGTGCATCCTTCCATCCCAGGTGTACATCCTCGCTCACCTGTCACAACTAACTCACGCTCCATGTCACTCCCACTACTTTCACCTCCATTCCTGACAGCGCACTCACCCTTACTCTTGACAGCACACTCTTTCCTCATGCACCTGTCCGTCACACACCTTTCTCGCGCACACTCTCCCGTTACACCCTCTGTAACACTCACCACAGCTGTGCATTCTTCCTTGCCTTTGACAGCGCACTCTTTCCCCATGCACCTGTCGGTCACACCCCTTTCTCGCGCACACTCTCCCGTTACACCCTCTGTAACACTCACCACAGGTGGACACTCTTCCTTACTTCTGACAGCGCACTCTTTCCTCATGCACCTGTCCGTCACACACCTTTCTCGCGCACACTCTCCCGTCACACCCTCTGTAACACTCACCACACCACGCTTCCATGTGCTCCCTCGCACACACGCTACGACCGACTCATTCTCGCCAACACCCTCACTCCTTGGCACGCACTTTTTCCTCACACACCCCAGAGTCGGACTTTCTTGCACACCTCCTCTTTCGCACACCAGACCTGTCACACACCTCACCAACGGCCTTTCACGAACACCCGGGTCCATCTCGACCCCCAAGCTTCTTAAATCCCCTGGCGCATCATACGCACGACCATATTGGTCACCACTTACACCGGGTCCTCTTCCTCTTCGCTTCTCCTCCATCACCTGCGAATCCCTCATCCGGTTAATGAGCACATCACGATCCAAACACAGACTTTGGACCAATTCTTTTATCTCCTCTTTTATCTCTTTGTTATCCCCTCTCCGTCGCTTCTTAATTTCGCTCATCCCTTCTTCCACTTCTTCTAATTTGTGCCTCACCTCTTTTATTCCCCGGTACGTCTCCTCAAGCTCGTCCTCCAAGGCTACCTTGACCGTTTCCATGTGCGTCCTCACCTGCCGGTCCTTCGTCTCCATTACCTCTATCACCTCGTCCAACCTCGTTGTCAGTCCCTCACGTACCATCTGACATTCCCTCTTTGTCGCTATCAAGTCGTTTTTAATTTCTTTTTGTGTCGCCTTTAAACCTCCTAATACCGCAGTGTTCCTTTGAACCTGCTCCACTAACTCCGTCTGTCCCACCGTCAGCTGCTCCACCTCTTGCGTCAGGTCCTCTATGCCCCCTTGTAACTTTACAGTCGCCTTTCTCACCTCCTTTTCCATGTGCTCCTCACAGTGCCTCACCTCCTCGCGCACTCCTCCGACCTCCTCACTCACTCCTCTTCTGATCTCCTCTCCCATCACTTGCATCTCCTGCCCAGATGCCACCCTCATCTGCTCCATTTCCTCCCTGTGAGCATCCAGTTTGGTTTCTACCCCCATTCTGACCCCCTCTATCTGCTGCTCCATTTGTTTAACTTCCCTTTCCGCTTGGTCCCTCATGTCCCTCAATTTGCCTTCCATACTGTTTTCTAACCCCTCTAACCCTTTTTGCATCCCTTCCATTTGATTCTCTTGAGCGGCCATTCTGTTTTCTACCCCCGTTAACCCATGTTTCACTCCCTCTATCTGATTCTCTTGAGCGGCCATTCTGTTTTCTACCCCCGTTAACCCATTCTTTACTTCTTTTATCCCGTTGTCTAACTCCTCAAAATTATTGTCTAACTTCCCAATTTTCTTGTCTAACTCCTCAAAATTATTGTCTAACTTCTCACTGGTACCCCTCGCTTCGTCCCTCATTACCCCCATTTGGTTTCCCATTACCCCCATTTGGTTTTCCAATCGCTCACTATTCTTTTCCATAAGGGCCGTCATTTGTATAAAAAAAAGTTCCAATCTTCCCAGCGGCGCTACTTCGGTCGCGGGCACGGTGACCAGCGAGGCGCCATTTTGCGCGCCCGCTTCTTCGTGCGTGACGGCGCTATTTTGCGAACCTGCCGCCCTCACTGCTTCGCTCTCCTCCTGTCCCTCATTTTGGTCCTGGATCGACCCTACCTCACTCTCCTTTACCGGACCCCAGCTGTCTTGATCCGCCATAGCGCGACTTTCAAAATTCGGTTTTTATTTTTTTATTTTCGTAAAACAAATTGAAATTTCGCCGTTATAATTTCGCGCGGGAAACGCGCTCCGAATCGATTTTCCCTCCCAAAATTTGGGCCTAACTAATTTAGTCCCGGGTTCGAATTCCACTCCTCGACACCAATTGTTACCGTACTAACACAATTGGTGTCCAAAATTTGGGCTAAATAAATTTAGTCCCAGGTTCGAATCCCATCTCCTCGACACCAATTGTTACAGACGTGGCTTGGATGTTATTTACCGAGCGGTTTTATGGTATGACCACGTCTGCACAAGTTACCCGATTGTGCCCGAACGTTGACTAATAGCGCTATGCTAGACCAATGAAGGAAAAAGAAGACACACGGCTGGAATTAATACGACACGACACCAGGGATACGGTTCTCAAAGGTTGTTATTACAATAATGCGGAAGGTTTAGATTACAGGGACAAGAGGGAAACATAGGAAGGTGGGCACTTAAACACGCTTATATTAACCCCAACAGACGACAAATAAACGGGACAAGGCTCACTCACACGGGGGTTTGATTGCAACGAAAGCGGGTAGCGATCGCTCCAGGTGCACCTGGGCTCAGGGCAGGATCACGTACGGTCCAGTTCGGTCCAAAGATGCGGGGAGGTATCGTCGCGCTGGGGGTGGCGGTGGCTTCTCTCTCCAAGCTGAGGCGCATCTCACGTCACATCCGGCGCGGGGCCGCGTATATCCGGCGGGGAGTGACACGCCCTCGGCTCGTTAGCTCCGCCTCGTGGAATCGGCACGTTGCTTCTCATTGGGTGCGTGCGGGGGGGTTACTGGCTCCGCCCCTGACGAGGAGCTGACAGCCAGCCCCTTCGGGGTAACCCCGTGGAGCGCATGGTCTGGAGCTAATCGAGCCGGTGTGAGGACGCATCCTCCCCCGCTCCGCCGCCATCTCCTCTGTTGTTGTTGTAATTGTTGGTGTAGTTGTTGTTATTGTTGTTGTTTGGGGAAGAAGATGGGAGGAGGTATGGGAAAGGTCCTAAACTCACTACTGATGCCATATAATCACATTCTGGTGCAACGAAGAGTCATAATTAATGGAGACGAGGCCTTAACTGACATAGATTAAGAATAACTAGGAAGATGTCCGAAAGTTGTCTACGTGTGGTGCGGTGGACCTGGGCACGACATTTAATGGGGGAAGAAGGGGAAGGTCGGCTCTACTGATTGTTATTTACATGCAATGGGACTAGGGAATGGGGGATTGGGGAAAGTTGGGGAGTATTGGAGAAAATAGGGGAATATTTACAAGCGGATATGGAGGCCAAATTCCATATTCGCAACAATATATATAAATAAGTTATATATTTAAGTTATATATAAGTATATTTATTATTATAATAGAGCAGACGTATATGGTTATTTGTTTGTTTATATGCGACTAAAACTTATTCTTCTTCAAATAACAGAACACCCTCTTAATTATGTTTCGACTGCTGAGACTCCCAGACCATTGACGACCCTGTGGCGGGCACAAGGGGCAATAATGCCGCGTACCAGTGGGTGGCACGAGCGTCCAGGCGGGGAGCGAAAGCACATGCCCCGCCTTTCGACCGATCGGCCACGCCCGGGGACTATGCGTGGCCTCGGCACATATATGCGGGCTTTAAGCTCGAGCCCGCCCAGTGCTGAAGTGCGAGCTTTGAATAAAGACGTTTGATATACCAACGCGTTGTGGCCTACCTCTCTGGCAATCGAGTCGTGTGTGCGCAGCACCACACTGGTGACCCCGATTGGTTCAGCCGTTGCTGACCACCGAACGCGCCATGGCTACCAACGCTGTCGCAGTCAAACTCCCGGAGTTTTGGGAAGCACAAGCCGACGTTTGGTTTTTGCAAGCCGAAGCTCAATTCCAACTCCGAGGCATAACGGCGGGCGAGACCCGGTACTACCACATGGTCGCCGCCCTCGGGCCCGGCACTACCGCCCGAGTCGTGTCCATCCTTCGGCGCCCGCCGGGCGACAACAAGTACGAGGCGCTCAAACATCTCCTCCTCACCACGTTCGGGCTCACGGAGATCGAACGGGCCGACCGCCTCCTGGACCTTCCCGCCCTCTGTGACACACGACCATCCGTCCGGATGGATTCCATGCTGTCCCTGCTTGGAGACCAGCCCCCGGATTTCTTATTCCGGGCGCGTTTCCTATGCCAGCTACCTGCACAGGTACGCCTCGCGCTGGCCGGTTCCAAAATAAAGGAACCCCGCGCCCTGGCTAGAGAGGCCGACAAGTATTTTGCGGCCTGCGACACGCTGTCGGTGTACGGTGCTGCCGTAGTGGATCCCGGCGCGGGGCCTCCAGCGCTCCCGACTTCCCTCGTGGCCGCTGCTACGCCCAGTCCACTACCGCCGCCGCCACCACCACCGCCGCCACCACCACCGCCGCCGGCACGGCCGCCGCGGCCATTACCGCTGCAAACCTGGTGCTACTACCATGCCAGGTTCGGCCGCCAGGCTAAAACGTGTCGCCCGCCGTGCTCTTTTGACGAGTCGGGAAACGACTGGCGCTCACTTGCGGCCATGAGCGTCGGCCATTCCGGCAGCCTCATTTTCATCACGGACACCTTGTCTGGGCGCCGTTTTCTTTGCGATACAGGAGCGCAGGTAAGCGTCCTCCCCGCCTCCATGTCCGACAAGCAAACCGCGGGCAGGGGCCCCGCTTCGCTTGCCGCCAACGGTACACCCATCCGCACATTCGGGAAGCGTTGCCTCTCCCTGCGGTTCGGAGGGCAGCGCTTTCAATGGTCGTTCGTGACCACCAGCGTGCCAATGGCACTGCTCGGTGCAGACTTCCTATGTGCGAATGGGCTGTTGGTCGACGTGAAGCGCAGACGGCTCATCCAGGCCGAAACCTTCAGCTCGCTCGCTTGTTCGCTGAGCGGCTCACCGAGCGGCTTGCCAAGAGGCTTGCTGGAGGGTTCCATCCCGGCGAGTTTAGTTTGCACGCTTCCGGCAGCGGACGACTTTACCCGCCTCCTCGCCAGTTTCCCGGCCCTCACGCGGCCCACCTTCTCAGCGGTGGCCGTTAAACATGGGGTGGAGCACCATATCCCCACGGTCGGGCCGCCGGTCTATGCCTGGGCACGCCGACTCGAGCCCATGAAGCTCGCCGTGGCGAAAGCGGGGTTCGCCACGCTGGAGCGGCTGGGGATCGTACGGCGCTCCAACAGCGCTTGGGCTTCTCCTCTGCACATTGTGCCGAAGCCCGGCGGAGGATGGCGGCTGTGCGGGGACAACCGCCGGCTCAATGATGCCACCACCCCCGACCGCTACCCGGTCCCGCATATCCAGGACTTTTCCGCCCGGTTGGCGAACACGACTGTGTTTTCCAAGGTGGACCTCATCCGGGGTTACCACCAGGTCCCTGTCCAACCGGACAACGTCCCGAAGACGGCCGTCATTACCCCTTTCGGCCTCTTCGAGTTCCTGAGAATGCCTTTCGGGTTGAAGAATGCGGCCCAGGCGTTCCAACAGCTTATGGACAGCGTCTTGCGCGACTTACCTTTCCCGTTTGTCTACCTGGACGACATCCTGGTCGTGAGCGCGTCCCGGGAGGAGCACCTGCTCCACCTCCACACACTCTTCGAATGCCTGGGCCAGCATGGCCTAATCATCAACCCCGCCAAGTGCCGTTTCGGCATCGCCACCATCGACTTCTTGGGGGCACCGCATCACCAGGCAAGGGGCCGTCCCTTTACCGGCCAAGGTGGAGGCGGTCAGGGATTTCCCGTGGCCCCGCACGATCAAGGGGCTCCAGGAGTTCCTGGGCATGGTAAATTTTTACCACCGCTTCGTGCCCCACGTCGCCCAGCTCCTCCGCCCCTTGCACGAGGCCCTGCAGGGCCAGCCGGGCAAAGGTGACATCGCCTGGTCGGCGCCGATGACCGCGGCGTTTGTGGGCGCAAAGCTGGCCCTGGCAAACGCCACCATGCTGGCGCACCCGGCACCCAATGCACCGATCGCCCTCACCACCGACGCGTCGGACTACGCGGTGGGCACTGTGCATGAGCAGTGGGTGCGTGGTGCTTGGCAACCGCTGGCGTTTTAAAGCCGGCAGCTTCGCCCGCACGAACGCCGCTATAGCACCTTCGACCGCGAGCTGCTCGGGCTCCACCTGGCGGTCCGACACTTCCGCCATCTGCAGGAGGGCCGCCCGTTCATGGCTTTCATCGACCACAAGCCCCTTGTGTTCGCGATGGCCAAGGTCGCCGAGCCATGGTCGGCACGGCAGCAGCGTCACCTCTCTGCCGTGTCAGAGTACACGACGGACATCCGTCACATGGCGGGTAAAGACAACCCAGTGGCGGATTGCCTTTCCCGGTCCGTCGTGCTCGCGGTCCACCTCGGGGTCGACTATGCCCGGATGGCGGAGGACCAGACCGCCGACCCCGGCGTCCAGGCCTTGCGGACCGCCGTCACGGGCCTCCGCATCACCGAGGTGCCGTTCGACGCCACGGGCGCGTCCCTCCTATGCGACGTTTCCCTCGGCCGGCCTCGCCCCATCGTGCCCGCTGGCTGGCGGCGCCCAGTTTTCGACGTCATTCACGGCCTGTCCCACCCGGGCACGAAGGCATCCCAGAAGCTCGTCGCGGCGAAGTTCATCTGGCATGGCCTCCGGAAGGACGTCCGCGACTGGGCCAGGACGTGCCTCGCGTGCCAGCGTGCAAAGGTCCACCGCCACACCCACGCCCCGTTGGCCCCGTTTGCGGTGCCCGAGCGTCGGTTCGACCACGTGCACATCGACTTGGTGGGACCTCTGCCCCCCTCGCGGGGGTTCACCCACCTCCTCACCATGGTGGACCGCACCACACGGTGGCCGGATGCCATCCCATTGGCGGCGACGTCTGCGGCTGATGTGGCGCAAGCCTTCATCGCCACTTGGTTTGCCCGGTTCGGTGCCCCCTCGGACATCTCGTCCGACCGTGGCCCCCAGTTCACCTCGGAGCTCTGGGCCGCGGTGGCGCAAGGGCTCGGGATGAAACTACACCGCACCACGGCCTACCACCCCCAGGCCAATGGCCTGTGCGAGCGCTTTCATCGCTCAATGAAGGCCGCGCTCTGGGCCAGCCTCTGCGACGGCGGCTGGGTCGACAGACTCCCCTGGGTCCTGCTGGGCCTCAGGACGGCGCCCAAGGACGACCTGCGTGCGTCCTCGGCGGAGCTGGTCTTCGGGCAACCACTGCGGGTACCGGGTGAATTTATCCCCGACTCCACGGCTCCTTGGTCCGCGGCGCAACAGCGCTCCACCCTTCAGGAGACCGCCCGGATGTTCGCCCCGGTGCCGACGGCACACCACGGTTGCCCGCCTTCCCACATCGCCCCGGAGCTTCGCACGGCAAAGTACGTCTTCATCCGGCACGACGCCCACCGGGCACCGCTACGGCCCCCGTACGATGGGCCCTTCCGCGTGCTGGAGACCGGGGACAAATTTTTCACCATCGACATCGGCGGTGCCCCGGATCGTATCTCCGTGGACCGCCTCAAGCTGGCCCACCTCGATCCGGACCACCCCCCGCAAGCAGCTCTGCCTCCGCGTCGAGGCCGCCCCCCGGCGGTCGGACCCCCGGCACCCCCCAGCCCCGCCGTCCCGGCACCCCCCAGCCCCGCCGTCCCGCTACCCCCCAGCCCTGCAGCCATCGCCAGGGGGCGTTTCGGCCGGGTCATCCGGTTTCCCCGCAAACTCACCCTTCAGGTGCGCGGGAATTCTGGGGGGGCGCGTGTGGCGGGCACAAGGGGCAATAATTCCGCGCACCAGTGGGTGGCGCGAGCGTCCGGGCGGGGAGCGAAAGCACATGCCCCACCTTTCGACCGATCGGCCACGCCCGGGGATTAGGCGTGGCCTCGGCACATATATGCGGGCTCTAAGCTCGAGCCCGCCCAGTGCTGAAGTGCGAGCTTTGAATAAAGACGTTTGATATACCAACGCGTTGTGGCCTACCTCTCTGGCAATCGAGTCGTGTGTGCGCAGCACCACAACCCTTTAATTTTCCCACGACCTCTGAAGACCCAAAAACACCCAAAATACCCTTGAAGGTCCAGAGGCTCAAAAAGACCCTAAATACCCCAAATACCAGGCAGACCCATATAGAGCCCGAAGACCCAAAGATCCTTAAAGTCCCAAAGGACCCAATATACCCTGAAGACCCAAAAGACCCAAAGGACACCGAAATTGTCAAAGATGCCTATCCCTCTGAAACGGCGTGTGGTGAAGCGCGCAAAGAGCGCCGAGTCACGCTCGTGTAATATATAGACAGCTTCATGCGAGTGGACTCGTGCATACATATAGACGAGGCCATCCTTCCAGAACAGTGTGGAATGTTTGAGAATAACAAAGCTTTCATTTTGCGGAGTAGAAAATGAACAGGTCACATTCTCAGACATCACGGCAACTCACCAAGAAGTTAGCGAAACAGAAAGTTTTCCAACCGCGTCCTCCTCTTCTCCCAAACACAAAACAGTATGTCGTGAACATCCATCATGGTGATGAAATGCTGGCCGCCATCGTCGTATTCCTGTTCACAGACCTTCCCACGGTTGGAATGATCAGTTTCTCACCGCAAATCCGCAATGCCACCAACTAACCTGAAAGCATCACTCACAATGTGGTCATTGAATAATGGTGTGAGCATCCATTCCATCACCTTGTAAACTCGAAGCCATTGGATCCATTCCTCATTACCTGTCTCCTGCAGATGGATTCGTTTATTGGCTTACCTTATGGCGATGCTGGTAGCTCCATACAAATGGAGCCAGGTATCCCCCCTTCGGTGCCCGGCAATGACGTAATGCAGCGCCTGGAGATGCAATAGGAAAAAGGAGCGGTGTACAACAAGCGTCAAACTCATGACTACAAACTTTATTTTTTATTTGTTTCAGGGTCCATGGTTTGATGTTGTTGATCCAATCACCAGTGAGAGGTATGCATTGGGGTGGGGGAGGCGGCAGAGATTTTAATTAACGTTCATTAAATATTTTCATTCCATTCCACAATAGAAGATTAATGAATAAATCCACCTGAGACGCACAGATGAGGGTCAAAGGCAGTGGTGGACGGTCATGGGCAAGCTCCCCTGGCACATGAAAGGAAAACGTGCCAGAAAACAATCAACAACTTCAGGTTATCACTCTGTTGTCTTGCTGTTTGCCATAATGACGATGTAAGAACAATTGCAATGTTCAAACGGCAATCCGATTGGACACAGGAAGTTATGAATCGGCACAAAGCCAAAAAGTAGGAGTTCGGAGACACTGGAGACACTTTTTCAATGGGAAAGATGGTGAGGTGAGCACGCACTGCAGCATTAACAAAGAAGTAGCTGGATCTCTCCACAGCCTGGATGGCCAGGTGACAGTAAAATGAATTTGGATTAAGGGGGATTACCTATTGTTTTTCAGCTGACACACCCAAAGTAACAGTTGTCAGTTTAATGTTGGATTAAGAGAGTTAAATAGCTTGGCCCTAAGACCGAAGTACACAGTCCAAACAAAGCTTGTAAACGGAATATACACATGCACTTCGGGAATCCTCACCCAGCGCACAAGGCCTTGATGCATGGTCATACCATCACTACATCAACTGAGGACCTCATGAGACCGAGGAAGTTTAGAGACACTGGAATTGTGAAAGACCAAATTAAAGGACGCAGTAGTTGAACACCTTCAGTGAGAACACCTGACAAGATAGATGGTGGAAGTGAAGCTTTGCAGGTTTTTTCTGAAAATGTTGACACACCAACTTGTACCGATGGTGGGTACCTGTCGCACGACCGTTGGTCGAATCATACACTATGATCTGAAACTGTATCCATCCAAGATACAGTTACTGCAGCACCAGACGGAAGGAGATATGAGGGAGAAGTTTGAATTTTGCACCGCCATTGCCCAGCAGATCGATGAAGAATATCGTATCCACTTACCTTGGTCACGACAGATGTTGAAGTGAGGAAGTAGCTTGAAAATCACTACAGGACCACCGCCGGTGTTAGGATGAGTTGGTTTGTAGACCAATCCGGGCGTCACGTAACGGTTGCAGATGGTGTGGAAGTTTTTTTTTTTTTTTTTTTTGTTGTATACAGAGTCGAGGCTCGTGAAAGAGCTAACATTTATCAAACAAACAAATCAAACAAACAAGCAAGCAAAGTATATAAAAAGGGGAGCGGTTGACAAGATGGGGAGAGAAGGGGAGGAAGCACACAAACACAACATTTGAGAGCAGGGACATCGGGAGATGTGTGGGAGGGAGAGGGCCTGGGGGGAGGCAGGATAGGTATAAAACGCAACGACACCAAGGACTTCCAGGAAAGAAGACAAAAGTCACCTCAAAAAAGTGGATTTGGGGTGAAATTAGCGGGGGTAGAAAAGATCAAGGTTTTGGATCGGGGAAGTTAAGAGATGGTGGTGAACAGCCGTTTTAAAGACCTTGAGGGTGGAGTGGGATTGAAGAGAGTGAGGGAGTTTGTTCCAGAGGCGGGAGAAAAGAGGAATGAAGGAGTGATGGTGAGCAGAGAGTCTTGATTTTGGCAGTTTAACCATAAGAGGGTTGCAGGCAGATCTTGTGCGACCTGAGTAGTGTATATATGTTGCTTCTGGGACACTCTCATTTTCCCATTGACTTACATGTTAATTTTTCCCCTCCCTCATTGCCCCTAAACACCTCTATTTCTCTCACCCTGTTCTTTACGAACCTTCTAACCTTTTGACATGTTATCCTTATTCATTAGACCACTTAAACAATGGTCCTTCTGTGTGAACCTGTGATCCTTCTGACCTTATGGACCTTTTAACCTTTTACTCTTAATATCATCTGGTGAATCATCTTTGACCCACTCAAACAACGACCCTACAAATATTTGTTTATGCGTGGGAAATAATTTAATTCTCTTGCCACTCCCTTCACCATCTAATATATTAACAAAAAAGATGTTTGAGTTTGGTTCTTTATTAAGATATTTTAACTGAGCTAAGATAAAATGGTAAACCTCCCTCAATGTTCTTGTTTGAGCGCCTCCAGTGCCGGCCACTTTTTGGTAAGCCCCGCCCACTTTTTGGTAAACCACGCCCACTTTTCACTAAGCCCGCCCACTTTTTGCTATGCCCGCCCACTTTTGCTAAGCTCCGCCCACTTTTGCTAAGTCCCACCCACTTTATAAACTCTTCAGCATTGTATCATTTACAGGTAATACATTACATCATTTTCAGGGAATTTCCATCACATCATTTCCAGTTAAGACACGCCCAGGGAATTTCCACAGGAAATGACACACACCCAGCCCTTCTTATAAAAGGCACCGACCACACAGGCTTTTTCAAACACGCTTTCTGCTTCACTTGAGAATGGACTACTATGCCGAAATGGAATGGGATAACTTTGCTATTCCTTGGAGTCCTACTACCTGTGTAGAACTCAACCTTCAGATTGATGAACTGGACTCGAACCTCTTATCAATGGAGGTAAGTTTGTTTATTTATTTATTTATTTATTTAATTTTTTTTTTTTTTTTTTTTTTTTTAGATGAGACTCATGTAAGAGTTAACAAAGTTAATTTTAATATTCATAGAGCTTGATTTATACAAATAAAAATATTGTATTAAATTAATACATTGTTATTTTCTTTCACAGGAAATTGTATCTGAGATACGAAATGAAAATTCTGCTTTTAACACAACTTGGGATGAAGTTATTTTTTTGTTTGAAGACATTTTGAACAACCAAGACCCCCAGAACGAGTTCTACCTTGATGACCCAGCCAAAGAGTTATACCTTGGAGATCCACAAAATCCTGAAAAAGAGTTTTACCATGATGATACTTGTTGTGAGTTATCAAAACAAAACCCACTGAACAAGTTCTACCTTGATGAGCCAGAATACAAGTCATACATTTGAGACCCACAAATTTCTGAAAATTGGGAAAGGGGAGTTCTCCCTGATGGTCCGCAGTTATACTATGTGAGACACATCATAGAAACCCTAAAAAATTGTGAAATGGGAATTCTCCCTGATGGTCCACAGTTATACTATGTGAGACACATAATAGAAACCCTAAAAAATTGGGCAAGGAGAGTTCTCCCTGATGGTCCGCAGTTATACTATGTGAGACACATCATAGAAACCCTAAAAAATTGGGAAAGGGGAGTTCTCCCTGATGGTCCGCAGTTATACTATGTGAGACACATCATAGAAACCCTAAAAAATTGGGAAAGGGAAGTTTTCCCTGATGGTCCGCAGTTATACTATGTGAGACTTATCACGGAAACCCCCAATATTTCTGAAAATTGTGGTTCTACCTTGGGGACTTGGAAAGATGGTTATATTTTTGGAGACTCGGAATGGGGGTTTTGTTTTGATGACTCGGAATGTGATACCTATCTTGGAGGCTCAACAGGAATGTGGTTATACCTTGGGAACTTGGAAAGCTGGTTTTATTTTGGAGACTCTACCTGTGGGGTCCATCTTGGAGACTCTTTGGATTCTAAAGCAATGAACAATGTTCTTTGTTTAATGACGCTTGATTTAAGCAATATCAAGAAAGTTCGAGGAAGAAAATGCTGGAAAATTCTTTCTTCCCATTTCTACTTCTTCAAACTTGAAAGCCTTGAAAGACAGAATTGGAGGAAGAGGAAAAAAAAAAAAAATGAAATACATATTTTTTAAAAAGAAGAAAAAAAAGATTATGTTAGGGTTTGGGTGGGATTTTGAATGTGAGGGTTAGGGATGGGGTTGGGTTAGGGATGGGGTTGGGTTAGGGTTGGGATTTTGAATGTGAGGGTTAGGGTTGGGGTTGGGTTAGGGATGGGGTTGGGTTAGGGTTGGGATTTTGAATGTGAGGGTTAGGGTTGGGGTTGGGTTAGGGATGGGATTGTGTTAGGGTTGGGATTTTGAATGTGAGGGTTAGGGATGGGTTGGGGTTGGGTTAGGGATGGGGTTGGGTTAGGGATGGGGTTGGGTTAGGGATGGGGTTGGGTTAGGGATGGGGTTGGGTTAGGGATGGGGTTGGGTTAGGGATGGGGTTGGGTTAGGGATGGGATTGGGTTAGGGTTGGGATTTTGAATGTGAGGGTTAGGGATGGGGTTGGGTTTGGGATGGGGTTGGGTTAAGGATGGGTTTGGGTTAGGGATGGGGTTGGGTTAGGGATGGGGTTGGGTTAGGGTTTGTATATTATTATGACTCACTCACACATCCACAAAAGTTAAGCCCCAACTGGAAAGTTGAGGGATTCTGTGTTTGGGGTTCACAGATTTAAAAACGTATCCCCATTATACACACACAAAAGTTAAGCCCCAACTGAAAAGTTGTGGGATTCTGTGTTTGGGGTTCACAGATTTAAAAACGTATCCCCATTATGCACACACAAAAGTTAAGCCCCAACTAAAAAGTTGTGTGATTCTGTGTTTGGGGTTCACAGATTTAAAAACGTATCCCCATTACATTTTATTTATTTATTTATTATTTTCAAGGGTATTATCTGCTTACTTGTGTTTTTTGTAATTCTTGTGAGTAAAATGAACCCAAGATTTCTTCTCCATTTAAATCATATAATTTGTAGGTCCAAGGGACTGTATCCATTACATCAATGATTTTAAATAATTCACGAGTCCATTTTTGTGTATAACCTTTCTCAAAATGACTTTTCCATTTGTATATTCTTACAATATCACCAACTTTAAACTTGGGCTTTCTCAAATTAATCTCCTTTTCATATTCTAATTTTGTAAATGTTTCCGATGGTTTTGATTTTGTTGATGAATGAACTGTATTATTGTAATTATCTACAATATCCTGAATTAAATACACCCATTTTTGAGAACCGAGTTGTGTGAATTTTTTATATAGTCTCTCTTTCAAAGTACGATTAAAACGCTCAATAACAACTGCTTTTCCTTCATTAAAGGTGCTGTATAATTTAATACCCTTCCCCTTAAGAAATTTCATGAATATTTTGTTATAGAACTCTGTTCCCTCATCAGTCCATAACTTCTTTGGTTTCCTTTTATCCCGATCAAATATTAGCTTAAAGGCTAACATTAAAGTATCACCCCTTTTATTTTTTAAAGGGACACCCAGGCAAATCTACTCCTCAAATCAATAACGGTTAAAGCATACCTGTATCCCCTGTCATTATTCAATTCAATTAAATCAGCGGACCATATGTGGTCGGTGTATTTAGAATAAACCTTCCTTCTTTTAAACTTTGTGATTATAGGTTTGTGTAATTCTTCAGCCAAAAGCTCCTCAGTCTTGATGACATCATTAGAGCCTAATAGTTTTTTGAGGAATAACCAAGACCAAGTTTCAATTTAGCATTTATCAAATTTCTCACAATAAACCTATCAACTTTCTCTCTCAATGTTGGATTTTGTATCAAAGACAAATTATACAACATTTCGCTGTCGGCTTTATGTTTTTCAGTCAACGTAGTGGTTTTCCCATAAGCAATATCATGCTTCATACACACTTCGTCAACCCTATTTGTAGGTTTAAACCAAGGTTTAGGATTGTCAGCCTCATCTAATCTTTTATCCAAGTTTGTTCCTGGACCACAGAAAGAATACCCTGGAATTCCAGTTGTTGTAAATTTACTTCCTGACAGAAACTTTTGTATGTCTCCTCCTCTTTTAGGAGAGATGAATTGGCACTTTTTAGAGCCACATACTTGACATATTCCTTTTTGATAAACTCTATTATTTTTAGCTTTAACATAAGAGATATTTTTAGATTTAGTTTTCTTTTTACATTTGAGACAATAACTCATATTTATTTATCAGAAAAATTCCGACAGAGTATCAAAACCTTTTTGGTTTTCAACATATACATTTCAATCTTTATTTTTAAAACATAAAGAATCCTAAGGAATGCCTTCACTCTCTCCTCCATTTATTTACAAATAAAAACTAACTAAAGTCAATGACACCAACATCATCAATCACATAATCTTTTCCTTCTTCTTCTTCTTCTTCACCACTTTCTCGTTTAAATCTCCTCCCTGAAATTGAAGACATTGACGTTGTTATTTTTGAAACCATTATCTTCATAAGAGTTGTTAATTCTTTAATTTCCTCTTCGGTGCGTTGAGATCGATTTATTTGCTGTAATACACTCAATCTTTTACGAATCTCACTGATTTCCATCTTTTTATATTTTTCCTCCCTCTCTCTTTGCTCCCTTTCCTCCCTCTCCTCCTTCTCCTTTTTCTCCCTCTCCTCCTCCTTTTTCTCCCTTTCCTCCTTCTCCTTTTTCTCTCTTTCCTCCTTCTCTTCTTTAACTCCTTCCTCATTACCTTCACAAAAGCGGAAGGTTATGTTTTGATCGCTGTGTATTTATTTGTATGTCTGTGTGTGTGTGTGTATGTTATTCGCATAACTCAAAAAGTATTCAACCGAATTGCATGAAATTTGGTGGGATGATTGGTTATTATACGGGACACATTTGATTAGATTTTGGGAGCAATCGGGTCAAAGGTCAAGGTCACGAAAAGGTCAAAATCGTATTTTTACCAAGTACAGAACAGTAGCTGCGGCGAAGGTATGCGCTCTACCGAGTGCCCGTTCTAGTTTATCTTAGCAATTTTTGATATCAATATTTTCACAGCATTCATTCTTTCTTTATTTTCCTCTTCGGTGAGTTGAGATTGATCTTCTTGCTGTAATACATCCACTCTTTTTTGAATCGCTCTGATTTCCATCTCCCTCTCCTCCCTCTCTCTTTGTTCCCTCTCCTCCTTCTCTCTTTTCTCTCTTTCCTCCTTCTCTTCTTCAACTCCTTCCTCATCCCTGGCTACCCTTGAGTTTGAACCCCAAAGAATATTATACATATACTCATCTGGATTTTGAGATATTCTTGTATCTATAATTATTTTTCTCATAATAGGATACCAATAAGATTTGTTGACGATTTCTAAAAGAGTTTTATATTTCATAACTTTGAGAAGTTCATTTTTATTTAATATTTTAAACAAGTCTCTATTTGTGGGTTTAACAATATCAGTATAAGGCCAGTTTTTAATGACAAAATTCCCATGTATATGCTCCAAATCATAAGGTATGTAATACCGAGCACCCTTTTCTTGTAGGTATCCTTGAATACAAAAATTATAATTCTCTTGTAGTCTTCTTCCTGCCATTTATGTATCAGAAATATATGTGAGATTAATATTATGACAGGTAATACCACCCCATCTTCCCACTACCAAATTGGTTTGTATTCCTTGGCTTTCTATCCTTATATCATGACCTTCCTTCTTTGTCATGCTAACCATCGCTATACTATCATATATTTTTCTTTTCTTAAAACCATGTATTTGTTGTTTATTAA
Source organism: Myxine glutinosa (assembly GCF_964187855.1). NCBI lineage: Eukaryota > Metazoa > Chordata > Myxini > Myxiniformes > Myxinidae > Myxine > Myxine glutinosa. The sequence goes on along the minus strand of NW_027617915.1, from coordinate 38,043 downwards.
TTGTACTTCCACATAAATCCTTATCCTCACCAAGTGGATAATATTCTTCTTTACGAGACTAATTAAAATCATGTAGGTCTTCTATGTTTATTGAAAAAGACCAATTATACCCTAAATCAGGCATATCATACCCCCATTTATTAATTCGCATATTAACTATATGTCCTTCTTTATAAAATTCAATTGTAAGCAGGTAGTTAAATTCAATGAGGAAAGGTGTATGGTCAGTATAACCAGGTGTTGTGGTTGTAAATTTTACTTGTTTAACAAAACGTGCTGTTTTCTTTAAAAATATATATTGTGATAAATCACTTAATCTAATTAAGTCATTCGCATCTGTAGGGTTTGGATAATTGATTAATTTATAAGTATTCTTCATATTAATATTTTTACTTACACTATATTTTTGTCGTTCAGCCTGTGCCTTTGTATAATAATTTGATAAATCAATATCCTGAGAGGATTTTCCAAAGATAGAACCATCTTTTCCAACATAAGTCATTTATATTAGATTAAAAATGATATCATAACAATTTTCATTATTGTTGAGTTGAAATAATACATATAAACATAATTGACCACAACATTTAGAATTAATTTCTTGAACTTGAAATGTTTGATAAACACCATTCTGTAAGAATTGTATTACTTCAACAGGTGGTGGCATACCATAACTATCAAAATAATATTTATCCTGACTATTATGAATACAAACCCAATGAGAACCATTCTGTGTGTCTAAATTCATAATAATATTCTTTGTATTCTTATTTATATGTATTAATTCATCTCTCATACAAATAACCACATTATCAATTTTTAGTGTTTTACAATACTTAGCTAGTTCTATATTTGACGTTGTATTCTTTCCAAATTGTTTAAACCATTTATCCATTTATTTATGAGAAAGATACAATCCATTACCCCGTTTAGTTAGTTTAACACCCGCTTGAGCGATAGAGGAAAGCATATCTCCAACCAACAATCTAGCTTTATCAGGTAGACTTTCAAGTTTTTGAGCAAAATCTACAATTACACCACTTCCACTAATTTGTTTCTCCAACTCCTTGTTATGTCTTTCCAATTCTTTTTGAGCTTTTAGTTGTGCCTTCCTTTCGTTAGCAGTTTTTACCGCTGCTGAAATACCACCAGTCAATGCTCCCGCCGCACTTAAACCAGCAAATAAAGGAATTAGAAACGGGAGAAATCCTCCTCTTGACTCGTCTATTGAATATTTCTTTAACATAGGTTTCGTCATTTTAATTTTAAGAGATCCAATATCATTTCGTGTTTTTACTTGTGTGTGTGTGAGTAAAACATCAATTCTTACAGCTCCTTTTCTTTGAATTGTATTAACATGAATAATACAAGGCTTTTGATTTTGAATACAAGATGTTAATTTATTAAGATTGATTTGATTGACATATACCCCAACCATTTATTTATGAGAAAAAACCTATGTGATATTAATCATAACACCATTATCTGTATTAATCTGTAATTCTGTTTCCTCCAAAAGCAAACAATATGCATTAACCTCTTCACTCTCCCCTCTTTCAATGTATAGAGAAGTATCCACTCGATTAGACTTTATAGTTTCCTTTTGAGAACTCAGGTCAATTGCGTAGATTGTATAAAGTTTTTGAAACGCAACCATATCCAAAATAGGATCATTATTACCATTACTTTCACACACCTTTTGGTAGGACTTGTAGGCTTCCGCATAATCATTTTTTTCCCAATCAATTTCCAATCTATCTCGCGGATAAAATGTGCCATCAAGAGAAACCCGAAGTTGTTTCACCTTAGCATTATCACTCAGCGCATTATTCTTATTAGTACCGTCCTCTCCATCTGTTTTTTTAAAAATGAGCCAGAGGTATCGTGGCTTTCATTGAAGAACACCCAAATTCCAAGTGTAGGTAGTGTGTTCCAGTTTAACGTGTTGACATCTTCTTTTAAGGTATGATACATTTAGCGGTTTCTTTGAGTTAAGTCTTCTATTTAACATCTCTTCCGTTTTAAGATTAGGAGTATATTCACGAATATACCAACACAAATCATTAATAACAAATTTATTATTATCACCAAAAGCATTTTGAGCCCCAAAAAGCAATCTATTTACATTATCATTCCTTTGTAGTTGAAATCTAATTTTAAGACCATACAAAACTTTGTCATAATCACAAAATCCAAATATACCTTTCAGAGGTACTGCTACGGTAAAACTATTCTCTGGTTTTGTGTCATCATTATACATTGCCTTCCTTTGACTATAACCGGGGTCAGCATTTGTTCCCGTTGACATATCAGGAATAAAACCTTCAACAGCTCCCTTACCCATTCTATCACTAAACGAATATAGTGTAAATTTCATCATTTCAGATGTAACAGAGACATAATCAACCGCTTCAACCTCTTGTGTTCCAATATACAGGCGGACACTGTCAAACATTTTCCAGAAGAAATCATTTACGAGTGTAGCATTAGTATTATTCGCAGCCTTAGTGAATTTAAATTTACACAGCAAGAAACTATCAGCTATATTCAAGTAAGTTTGTTGATTATTTATTTCAAAACTTTTTGTTCCGTTTGAATTCCAGTCTGTTCCTGTTATAGCATTTACCTAAAAATAGTCTTCCTTTTTTGTGGAGTTTGAAATGATAATTGTATCATCCAAATCATAGATACTATCAATCGCTTCCATACTTGTATTTATATAGTATTAAAATCGTTGAAACCCTGACCCAAGTATTTTAATGATTTTTTGTCGTTCTTGTGAAGATAGTTGAGTTTTACCTTTTTTTATTTCTTTGATTGCTTGTAATTTATGAGACTCCTTTTGAGCATCTTTTATACTCTTTATAGCACCCGCAACGGAGCCCACGGCAGAAGCAGTTGAACCAATTAGGTCTTTATGTTTAAGGATGGTTGAACCAATACCCATTAGAGTATCAATTATCCCATCTCCTTTATTTCGAAATTGATGACCTACACCTCGTTGTCTCTTAGGTTTATAGTATCCTTTACCCACATACCTTGTATAGTATGGTGAAAGGTACATGCCCTCCCCTGTAATTATTTTATATTTTCCCAACTCATGTTTTCTCACAATAACCATTATTTATTTATTGAAAAACTTCACGTAGGTGAATTCTGATGGATATAATTTCATCATTAAAGGATATCATACGATTATCTTGGTCGGTTATCCTAAAATTTACTCTGTATATGGTTTTTCCTGACACAGGTAAATAGACAAGATTTTTTGGTTCCATATTAAATTTATAACCAATCGGGGTTGAGTATGCACTGAATGAAAATATTGTATTTGTTCTTATTCCATCGTTATAAGCACCATCAATCAAATCACAATGAATTAATACTGAATTTATACCGGAGGATATTTGGATAACATTATCACTGTAAATCGTCCCGTTATTTTCAATCTTTTTTGAAGAGAAACCCAATAGCTCTCTAAACGAATTTTCAATCGTGAAATCAACATTATAATTATTTTTAAGTTTAATAGTTGATTTTGAAGTGTGTTTTTGAATATCTATTACAATATTTTTTGGTTCATCACCTTTTTCTTTCATAAGGCGAGAGACTTCTGAAGATATTTGAGAAATCTCGTAAGCTCCAGGTGAAACGGTTATAGTTTTATATCCACTTCCTGGATTATAACTAAACTTGTTGTTTTTCTCTGTGATATTAAAAAGGGTATTGTAAGTTTCCATTGACAACAAAGATGCCTCATATGAGGTAAGGGGGTCAAGTTGTAGTGGGTAAGGGAATGAAGCTGTGTAATCGCTCGTTGTGAAATTAAAACTAAGAATTATGCTTCTCATCTTATTTAATATCTAATAAAATATCTTTGTATTGACATTTATTAATTATTTTCATGTTCATCAACTGATCTAAAATGGCTGAGGATTCATTAAAACAATTGTTGTTTCCAGCCTTCTTACTACCTAACAACAATAATAGCCTATTAACTAATTGTGATGGGTCATTTGGAAGAAAACTAACACCCGAACCAAGCTTACTTAAAGCATCAATAATATGTTTCTCCTTCTCATTCTTCTTACTTTTACCAGCAACAGAAACTCCATAATCAAGTGCATTTAGCAACTCAATATATACCCTATCTTCCTCTCTTTCCATATCAAGTGGTTCCTCAAAATATTTTGAACCGCTGAATCCGGGGTTTGTTAGAAGAAACATTAATCTTGGAGTTAATTTAACATTTGGTTGAGTAGAACTCAAGAACATCAATTCATCATTAAATATCAATACCTTTTCTTCCACAAGATGAAACACTGCTGGTTCTTCTGTTGGAATGAGACCTGCTCTGGTTTTTGAATCTGCCAAATATTCATTGTTTTGAAGAGCTTCCACTACATAATTAGGGGGTTGATTTACCTCCTCAAGTTTCTGAAATAATTCTTCATCATTATATTCTAATTTTCCAAGTTCTTGTTTTGTTATCTGACTAAAATCTTTGAGCATTTGAAGTTTTTTCGGAGTAAATTCTACCGTGGGAACTGTAGGGTGTTGAGTTTTTAAAAGCGGTTTTAAAAATTTCTCTTGTTTTCTTTCAAAGGCTTCTTCACCAGTTAGTTTCTGTCTCCGTTTCTTCTTTATCTCTTCCTGTTGCTTTACAACTTTTGAAACCAACTCTTGATGTTCTTTAAACTTTCTTGCTCTTTCTTCGGTATTCATTTTCTGTATTTATTTATTGAAAAATATCATTTAATGAATTGTAAAGGTCAATGGGAAAATTTTCCTTTTCTTTGTCATTATAGTAAATGTGTTGAAATAAATCCTTTTCTTTAAATATTTCATCAAATTCTTTATTGGTATTAATACAAGTTGTTATTTCTTCTTCACTAATACTTGTATCTCTGCTTTTCATACGTTTGCGTTGAGTCTCCTCATCGATATCAAAACCGAATGATAAAATCTTAACTCCATCACCACACAATTGTTTAATAATTTGTCTCATTCCTTCAGGATTAGTTTCTAAAATCCCAAGACCATTAGATTTTACTTTATTTAACTCACTCTTACAATGTGAATATTTTGTAGAACCAAGAGAGACCTCCTCAAATATTTGACCTTCGTTCCTCAATCGCATATGTTCCTCCATTGAAATGTAGTAATAATCTTTCCCTTCTACTTCTCCTGGTCGCTTTGCTCTGGTTGTAGTACTCACAAAACGAATCATAGGGTGTTTTTAAAAAAAACTTACAATCTTTTCATTTTTACTATTCAAGAGTTTAGATTTATGAAAGTTCTTTCCAGAAGCAGATTTACCCACAAGGTTAATAATAATTGTTGTCATTTATATATGTAATTATGTTTAAAATAAAAATACATCCTTTAATATCTCATCTTGTTTCACAACAATATATTTATATTTTTCAATCGTGTGTTTCATATAATTTTCAAATTCTTTTTTACTACATAACGTAGAGCAATTATCTCTCCAAAAATTATTTACATCTATTGAATTTAACTTAAATAAAATAAAAGTATTGGCATTGTTTCTTATTGAGCGTCGAGGGAGTTGAAAATATGATTGACTAAGATATATACAATTACAAGAAGAATGTCTCCCTCTTGTATAGTAGCTATCCATTACTGTTTGGTTTCTCTCATTAACACAATCATCAAAGATGACGAGGTTCTTTTTTGATTTATCTAAATCTTGAGGTGAAGGTATATCATCCGTATTATCACTGAGAATACAAGTTATGGGTTTTGGTTTCGATTTTGATTTCTGTGTATCACAAAATAATTGTATTATATCTTCAATATTATAATCATTTAGTTTGTTTTGAAGTTTAAATAAACCGATAATGTCTTCCTTTTTAAGACCCGCATTAAAACCCTGTGAGAGTAGTTGATACTCGGGTTGAAAACTTGACTTTGTAAAAATTATTAAATTATCATTATCTAAAAAATTAGGACCAAGGAGCATCTTTAAAAGTAAACAGGTTTTCCCACATCCGCTTGAACCAACTATTAGACATCTCAATGAATTTGGAATGTTTTTATGGTTATTAAATTTTATCTTATTTTCCCAAACGGGTAAAAAATCATTCATTTATATATTTGGAAAACAAGTCATCTAACTTTTTTTGAGCTATTTTAGAAACTATATTTTATCCTGAGTTCGGATTTAATTTCAAAATAATTCATTATTTTATTTATATAGTATCTTGTATTAACATTTCCATTAAAATTATTTTGAATAATAAATATCATTAAACCCTTATACATTTCCTCAATACAAATAGTCTCTTCCCTTGAAAGAAATGGTGTATTATCATCACAATACTTAACATTCATCTCTCTTAATAATCTTGTAAAGTAATTCATTTTTGGTTCTAATTTAAAAGAGTTATATATTTTTTATATTTTTTATTATCATTAATTAAAATAAAATCACAGAAAATACATTGTTTATATGAACCCTCATTATTAAGCCCTATTCTATCACAAGCCGGACAATTCTCTAATTTATCATATGGAGAGTCTGGAAATTCTAAATATCCTTCAGAACTTATCATATTTATATAGTAAATTTTTACTTAAACTAAACGCAAGTTTATTCATTAATAAATACAATGTTTCAAAGCACAAAAGACAAATTTCAATCAATCTCTACTTCGGTGGAAGATATAGAAAAATATGTCAAAGATGTTAAATTGAACAAAGATAAATATGGAAATTTTTGGGTAAAACCAGTTATGGAAAATAACATGAGCCCCTCTATTTCATTTAAAGGAAGAGCTCTAACTATACCTGGAAAGACATCCATTAAAGTAAATCTAACAAAAGTTTCTCCTCTACTCCTGGCAATTTATTCAAAGCTTGAAAAAGTGATTGACCACGATACTTTGAAAAAGAATGATAAGACCATCAACAATACTCGTGGAGAAATTTGTATTTACTTTAATAATCCAAAGGGTGTAGATCTAAGTAAAATGAATGATGTTAATATTTCTGGTGAAATGTCATTTCGTTCTATGATAGTTAGAGATTATTTAAAGATAACTTTTGATATTAAAAATGTAGAGATTGAATCCGTTAATGAAAGAAAGTATATTGGTATAGATGGAAAGGTTTTTTCTGCTAATTAAATATGAGTCATTACAGCAGTGAAGATTTTACTATTTCATTGAACTCGGACGATAGTGATGATAGTATTTCATTGAACTTGGACGATGGTGATGATAGTATTTCATTGAACACAGATGATAGTTATGATACTAATAGTTTGTGCTCAAATGATAGTTATGAGAGTAGCTTTATTGATGACTCTGAGTATGATTCTGAGTATTCATGTGATAGTTATGACTTCGATGATTCTGAGTGAAAAAGTGTTTTAGTTTAAGCACAGCGATATATATAAAACGGAGCTGTAAAGCTCAAAAGTGTTTTATTTTAAGCACAGCGATATATATAAAACACCACGTTTTCTCACGCTATAAATATGGTTTATTGTGATACTTGCGAGAAGGAAGTAAAATATTATAAACAACATATTGTTGCGGACATGAGGCCTGTATTTTTTTTTGATTGTGTTGTATTGTGGTAAATTGGTGATGATTATTGTTTATTCTGCGCCCCCCTACCTCCGGAGCTGTGTAAAGGTGAAAGGGCATCCCATAATTAGTCCACAAGCATACACGCCAGCCAAGTAATAGAATACCCCTGTTGATAGTTATCTCTTATTCTGTGTTTTAGGGTAAGGCTGTGTCTCCCATTAATTGAAGTACTCCATTGCACCAGTGAAAGAGAATAGATCCCCTTTCATTCCCATCCCCAAAATCCCCATTTCCTTCACATCCCCTTTCGTCATTGCCGAGCCTCGATTGCCCATATTACATCCCCTCTCGCGATTGCCGAGCCTCGATTCCCCATTTCCCTCCCCTCCAATAACCGCCATTGACCACGAGGCAGGGTCGGAGAAGAAAGGCGTGTCTCCACCTCGTCATAGAGGGGAAGAGGGGCGTGCCCGCCCGTCGTCATCGGCGGAGCCAGAGGGTCGCGTGACCAACCAGGGCCGAGGTGAGCACACCAATGGGCGTGTCCAAAAGGCCGGCGGCTTAATCGCTGGAGGCGCTATAAAAGCCAGGCACGCAAGAAGCAAGTGAGTCGGTTGCCAGAGAGAGTTGGTCACAAAGAGTTGGTCGTCAAGAGAGAGTCGTGAAGAGTCAGTCAGTGGAGTCGGTGGTCAGTTGGTTGCGGTGAGGAGTCGGTGGTGGCGGTCAGTGGTTGCGTTGGTTGCGGTGAGGAGTCGAGGAGGGAGGAGATCAGAAGACAGGAAGGCCTTGAGTTGGACTAAGCAAGAGAGGAAGTTGTTGGACTGGGTGGGACTAAGAAAGAGAGAGAAAGAGTCCTGAAGCTTGTGAGGGAAGGAGAGAGAACCCGTCACACCAACCCCCCAAGCTCCGCGTTGGCTCCACCAAGCGTTCACCTCCACCAAGGCTCCACCAAGCTCTGCGTTGGCTCCACCAAGCGTTCACCTCCACCAAGGCTCCACCAAGCTCCGCGTTGGCTCCACCAAGCGTTCACCTCCAGCCATCCACCTCCTGCCATTCCTGTCATTCCCCGCGTGAGTCAGTGTCTTTGTTTGTTCTGTCCTGGGAATAAGTTAAGTCTGTATAACTATAAGCTAGTATTTGCACTGTGTCACCTGCGTCTTATGTGTTGTAAATAAACCTTGATTGCTCCGTTTTGCTTGTGTAAATAATAAATCCCATTACTCGTCTGTACGTCTTCTCGTTTTATTCCTTTTCCTCTTTGCATTGCGTCGTTTTCGTCTTTTCCCTATTGACTAGCTGCGGTGCGATCCGGCCAACGTTTGGGAGATGAATCGGGTGAGTCGGGGATCCTGTTAGGTCGCGGTAATACACCACCACTCGGTCATCATAACATCTAAACCGCGATCTGTAACAATATTCTCACCGCAAAACATACATACAACATTCTTAACAAACTTTCCCCTCTTCCACCTAAAACAAAACATTGTAAGGTCTGTAAAACAACCATCCTCAAGAAGGGGTTTAAAGCCCATCTTAAAACTAACAAACACTTGTCAAAATTGTTTACTATTAAAAACTCTGATGGTGCATTCAAAGGACATATTAAAATAAGAGTCTTTAACTTCAAACCTCCTGAACCAGAGTCTATAGTTGATGCTGTAGAAATAGTTAAACCTGCTGTTCAAACGTTGATTGAAAAAACACTAAAAGAAATGAAACCACTTAAATTTTATATGGGAGTAAAATTAGAAATGACAAAGGACGAAGGAGTTATAGATACACCATACATGAGAACTGAGCCACACTTTATATCTTCATATCAAGATTTTAAAACATCAGGAGTCTATGATGAACTTATTAAACAAGAGCAAGATGTGGATAATTCAATCGTAGGAAGTGGATTCAATATAGGAAAAATTATTTACATAGACATTCATATTCTTAAATCAGATCCTCTAAAAGCTTCTTCTTACATTGATTTACCCAGTGTTATCAAAAATAGAAAAGCAGTTATCAATATCAAAAATAAAGACAATAAATGTTTTCTCTGGTCTATTCTAGCACACTTACATCCTCCACATTTTCATGATGAAAGAGTATCTCATTATAAAAAATATGAGAATACATTAAATACGAAAGATCTAAAGTTTCCGATGACTTTAAATGATATTCCTAAATTTGAAAAGTTGAATAATTTATCAGTTAATGTTTATGGTCTAACCGAAACAAACAACATTCAGGTTTTAAAGCTTTCTGACAGTTGTAAACAAACTCATATTAATCTTCTATATTTTAATTCAGACGAAAATTCACATTATACATACATCAAAGATATTACAAAATTAATAAAACCACAAGTATGTAAAAGAACAAATAAAATATATATTTGTATGCGTTGTCTTAACTTCTTCCATACACAAGAAAGATTAGATAAACATTCAAATTATTGTGGTGAACATAAATCAACGGTAATCAACATGCCTAAAAAAGACTCAAAGATCACATTCAAAGATGAAAAGAAAACAATAAAACATCCATTTGTTATATATGCTGATTTTGAAAGTATTTTAGAAAAAATTGATACTGCTTCTCCAGATCCAAAAGAATCATACACAAATAAATATCAAAAACATACTCCTTGTGGTTTTTGTTATATCAAATCATCCGTTGGTGATAAATATAACAAGTTAGAGATGTATAGAGGCTCAAATACCCCAGAGGAGTTTGTGAAACGACTAGAAAAAGACTGTGTTCGATTAACCAAGATAATGAGAGAAACCAATAAACCAATGTCCTTAACAAGTAAAGAAAAAAGGGAATTTATAAAAAACAATGTCTGTCATATTTGTGAGGAGAAAATTGGTAAAGGTCGAAAGGTTAGAGACCATTGTCATCTCACTGGTAAATATAGAGGTCCGGCTCATCAAAGTTGTAATATTAATTATCAACTCCCCTCTTTCATTCCTGTCTTTCTTCATAACAACGCTCATTATGATACACATCTATTTATCAAGGAACTCTCAAAGACTTCTGGAAGTATCTCAGCAATTCCAAACACGGATCCGAAATACATTTCATTCACAAAAACAATTCACACATCTCCTATTACTCATATCAGATGTCTTGATACATTTTAATTCATGGCAAGTCCATTGGCTAACTTGGTTCAAAATCTAAAAGAGTTTCCATGTCTTTCAGAGTATTTTTTAGATAAAGATTTTCTAACACAAAAGGGAATTTACCCCTATGACTATATGGACTCATTTGAGAGATTCAATGAAACACAACTTCCTTTAAAAGAAAATTTCTATAACAAATTAAATAATAGTCATATATCTGATAAAGATTATGTACACGCACAAAATGTTTGGAAAAAATATAACATTAAGAATCTTGGTGAGTATCACGATTTGTACCTCAAAACTGATGTGCTTTTGTTGGCTGATGTGTTTGAGGCTTTCAGAACAATCTGTCATTCTGGATATGGATTGGATCCTGCTCACTATTACACTGCTCCTGGATTGGCTTGGAGCGCGATGTTAAAAATGACAAAACAAGCTTTGGATTTGATAACCGATGTTGATATGCTTTTGATGATTGAAAAGGCAAAGAGAGGAGGAATTTCACAAGTCTGTTCAAATTGATATGCTAAAGCAAATAACAAGTACATTCCAAATTATGATCCATCGGTAGAGAGCTCCTACTTGATGTATTATGATGCGAACAACCTGTATGGCTGGGCAATGTCTCAGGCTCTTCCTTATGGAAAACTTAGATGGGTAAAGGAAAAAGATTACAAAAAGGTTTTACAAGATGTATGTATCTCTACACAAAAAGAATTGGATGATTCAAAGGTTGGTTATTATTTTGAGGTCGATTTGAAATATCCAGAGGAACTTCATAACCTACACAAAGATCTCCCATTTGCTTGTGAGAAAGAAAGTCCAAAGAAAGAATGGTTGAGTGATTAATCAACGATCGTTTGATATAGGTGAATCAACAGAAAAATTACTTACTACATTATATAACAAGAAAAATTATGTTCTACACCAAATAAATTTGCGACAATATTTATCAAAAGGTCTAAGAGTAGAGAAGATCCATAGGGTTCTAAAGTTCAATCAAAGTCATTGGTTGAAGGGGTACATTGATTAATACACAAAGAAGAACAGAGTCAAAAACAGATTTTGAGAAAGACTTTTATAAATTGATGAATAATGCGGTCTTTGGTAAGACCATGGAGAATGTGAGGAAAAGACAAAATATCAGACTATCAACATCTTGGAAACAAGCATCAAAATTAATTAATAGACCGAGTTTTACAAGAGCCGAGGTCTTTACTGAGAACTTTTGTGCGATCCATTTGATTAAAGAGAGTATTGAAATGAACAAACCTATTTATATTGGAACATCAATTCTTGATTTATCAAAGTCATTAATGTATGATTACTTTTATAATAACTTGAGGAAGAAATATCAAAATGATGTTAATCTACTTTATATGGATACAGATAGTTTTATTTTGCAAATTAATACTGATGATGTTTATTCAGACATGAAAAAGGACATTAATATCTATGACACTAGTAATTACAGTCCAGAGAGTGAGTTGTTCTCTTCTAAAAATAAAAAAGTGATTGGAAAGTTTAAGGATGAATTAGGAGGAAATGTCATGAGTGAATTTGTGGGATTGAGGTCTAAGGCTTATGCTTATAAATACATTGTGAATAACGTTGAAAAAACTGATAAGAAGTTAAAAGGCATAAAGAAAAATGTCATTAAAGAAACAATAAACTTTAAGGATTATTATAACTGTTTAACAACAAAGAAAGAAGAGTTTAGAAAGATTAATGGAATAAGAAGTTATAAACATAAATTATATTCAGAAGAGGTGAATAAGAAAGCATTGGGGGCTTTTGATGATAAGAGGTTTATTTTAGAAAATGGAATTGATAGTCTCCCTTATGGTTATATAAGTATATAAGTGATAAGTTAAAAAGGGGGGTTAGGGATTTTAACGGGCTACCGCCGCCTTTTTACGATTATATAAATGATAGAACCAAGTACCAACTAGAACGGGCACTCGGTAGAGCGCATACCTTCGCCGCAGCTACTGTTCTGTACTTGGCATGGGAGTGTAGGGAACAGAACAACAAAAATACGATTTTGACCTTTTCGTGACCTTGACCTTGACCTTTGACCCGATTGCTCCCAAAATCTAATCAAATGTGTCCCGTATAATAACCAATCATCCCACCAAATTTCATGCAATTCGGTTGAATACTTTTTGAGTTATGCGAATAACATACACACACACACACACACACACACAGACATACAAATAAATACACAGCGATCAAAACATAACCTTCCGCTTTTGCGAAGGTAACCAGACTAAAGAGTGGAGGTGTAATCAACCTTGGTATATAAATGGTAAACATAACGAATGTGAAAAATATCAAATAGGTATAATTGAAAAGACAACTGGTAAAAAAATTTACAAAACAAATAAGAGAATTAATTTAAATACTGGTGAATTGGGTAAAAAAGATGGAAATATTTTTGAGTGGACGGAAAACTTTGATGGTTGCCAGGAAAATATATACTTTAATTTAAAAATGGTATGTGGCACTGGAGGCGCTCAAACAAGAACATTGAGGGAGGTTTACCATTTTATCTTAGCTCAGTTAAAATATCTTGAGAAAGAACCAAACTCAAACATATTTTTTGTTAATGTATTAGACGGTGAGGAGAGTTGTAGGAGAATTAAATTATTTCCCACACATAAACAAATATTTGTAGGGTCGTTGTTTGAGTGGGCCAAAGATGATTCACCAGATGATATTAAGAGTAAAAGGTTAAAAGGTCCATAAGGTCAGAAGGATCACAGGTTCACACAGAAGGACCATTGTTTAAGTGGTCTAATGAATAAGGATAACATGTCAAAAGGTTAGAAGGTTCGTAAAGAACAGTGTGAGAGAAATAGAGGTGTTTAGGGGCAATGAGGGAGGGGAAAAATTAACATATAAGTCAATGGGAAAATGAGAGTGTCCCAGAAGCAACATATATACACTACTGACCTGCAGGAATATTTGGGGGACAGAGCGCAGAGAGAGCTGGGGGAGCAAGGCCGGAGAGGAGTCGGTAGAAGATGGAAAGACCACCAACCTGCCTGCGGTGAGTAAGTGAAAGGCCCTCGGAGATAGTGTCATCGCGGGAGATTCCAATGATTCCACACGCTTTGGTTTCAACAGCGTGAAGACGAGCTAGGTGTGAGGCAGGAGCACCAGCCCAGAGGGGAGAGCAGTGCTCCATTGAGTTGCAGATGAAAGCCTTGTATGTGGTGAGGAGCTCAGGTGTGCCAAGGAAGGACTTCGCACGACGGAGGATGCCCAGTCGGCGACTGGCTTTAGAGGCCAGATTTGAAATGTGGTTTTCCCAGGAAAGATCATGGCAGATAGTGAGACCCAAAAGCTTGAGTGACAGAACTTCTTGGAGAGGATTATTCAGAAAGTGGATGGGAGGGTTGTCCAGTCGGTCTTTTCGGAGAGACATCGTAAGAGTGTGAGATTTTTCAGGATTGAAAGACATGTTCCACTAGTTTGCCCAGTCTGATTTTGTCCAGGTCTGCAGAGAGTGAGGAGGCTGCAGACTGTCGATCTGAGGGATGAGGAATGGAGCGGCAGAGAGTGGAGTCATCAGCAAAGAGATAGAGAGGATTTTCAAGAGTCAGAGATATATATAGTCAGAGAGAGTCAAGAGATGTTTTCGCCTTGTCTCACGATTAAATCTATTACGGCCTGTGACCTCTTCTTCCTCCCTCTCCATCCCCTCTCCCCACCGAGATTGACTCATGTGGTGGGACCCAGGATTTCAAATTCCTATGATTGCCCGAAGAGCGGGTGAGAGGGAACTAGAGATGATGGCAGCTTGAGTTTTGGTCTTGAGTTTTGGTCTTGGGTTTGGAACTCGAGTTTGTTTCTGTTCTGTCTTGGTGTGTTGAACCCTAACTGACGAAATAACGAGGAGCAAGGAGCTGACTGTCTGCTGTTTCGGAGAGGTGAAAGATATTTGTGGGACCTTGGATGGAGGAGAGAGGGGACGGATTAGCGCTGCCCTGGAAACATGAGGCGGCAACAGCAAGGCCTCCTTCTGCGTCCCCTGCAAAAGGGGGTTGATGGTGACCATGTGAGCTCTGCAGAAACCTAGCGGGACAAAGCACGGAAAGAGCAGAAGGTGCAAGACCAGAAAGGAGCTAGAAGAAGACAGAGAGACCACCGACCTGTCTGTGATGGTGATGTGATAGATCCATAGACTCAGCTTCAACGTGGGAGATTCCAATAATCTTGAACGTCTTGGATTCCATGGTGTCAAGCTGAGCAAGGTGTGACAAAGGGGAGCCAACCCAGAGGGGCGAGCAGTACTCCATTAAGCTGCGGATGAAGGCCTTGTAGGTGGATAGGAGTTCAGGTGTGCCAAGGAAGGGCTTTGTATGTTGGTGGATGCCCAGTCAGCGACTGACGTTGTAGGCCAACTTCTGAAATGTGGGTTGCCCAAGAAAGATCATGGCTGATAGTGAGACCCAGGTGTTTGAATGACTTAACATCATCAAGCCTCTAAGATGTTTGATTCTGTAGATTTATTTCCTTGTCAATTAAAATTCAAAGAATTCCAAATTAATTTTCGCCTGTTTTGTGGTCCCATCTAGAGAGAGAGAGAGAGAGAGAGAGAGAGAGAGAGAGAGAGAGAGAGAGAGAGAGAGAGAGAGAGAGAGAGAGAGACTGACTGTTTCTTCCTTTTATTACAAAAGTACAGAAAATCAGTTATGTTCAGTCATAAAGAAACAAAACACAATAAAAATGGTCTCAAGGAAAAGTTATTATCAAATCATCATCATCAAGTGTGCATATGACATCATTAAAAACCCACTTTTCTTTAAAACATGTTAAATTCTTGTTCATTTTAAAAAACCAGTACTCTAGCTTTAGTCTTGCATTTACAAGAGCCTTAAGGGTGAGCAGTACATCATATGACGAGTCAGAAGCGTTTCCCATTTTTTCTTCCTGGATTTATAAATTGCAAACTTGGCCTGGCCAATTAAAAAATTCATTAAAACCACATTTCTAAGGGAAGACGGTCCTAAAACACCATAAATAAAAACATTGTGATTGAAGAGGGAACCAAGCTTCACAAAGCGTTCCTGAAGGAATGTAAAAAGAGGTTGCAATCGTTCACACTCAAGGTATATATGCGGTAGGGTTTCAATGGATGCACAGAAAGGGCATAGATTAGAGTTAGCAGTAGAAAACCGGTTCAGTAAAACATTATAAGGTAAAATCCAGTGTACAAGTTTCCATTGAATATCTCCAGCATACTTTGGAGTAGGCAAGAGATAAAAACTTCGCCAATTGGGGCAATTGGGGGGTATTGGGGGTAAAACATCCCGCCATCGAAGCCTCGGGTGCTCAGAAAATGTTTTTGCGTATAAAATTTTAACGTACGCGTTGTACAAAGTTTTCTTTGGAAAGGCGGGAAGGGATAATGCAGTATCATCAGGGCTGTTCAGGCCAGGGGACAGATTAAGTGGCGGGCTGAAGACTAGGAGTTTGGGGAAGTCACCCGCTGTTTCCTCGGGGGAAGGGCCAAGTTCCTCGCAGGTATTACGATACGTTGTGGATATCCCTTGAAGGAACCGAGAGATGATCCTGACAGATTTTATTCCGGTTTTTTGTGCCACAGCGGCAGCACTCAGCCGGCAGCTCCCAGACTCTGTCATGAGGTCTTTCACTCGCAGCAGCTTGGCATCAACAAAACGTTGAACGAGTCCCCTATTATTCAAGCTGTTTTCCAGGAAGGGGTTGTAGCATAGGGGCTCATTCAACAACATTTCCATGTTGTATGTTGCCATTTCACGGGAAAAGGACAGGGCTTGCCAGGCGTTCATCACCCCTTGGTAAAAGGTGGGCAACAAGGATGAATCGATTTGATGAGGGTTCATCAAGAAAAGTTATCGGTCGTAACCCAGCTTGCATGTAAGTTGCAATATGCAGTTAGCCAGAGGCCTCCAGAGTAGGGCTTCATCTCCATATACAAGTTGGCGCACGATATGAAGCCGGAAGACCATAATCCGGCTGCGGATATCAATAAGACCTTGGCCACCTTCAGTGAGTGGTAAGTATGCCACGGGGGGTTGGAGCCAGTGTTTCCCGCTCCAGAAAAAGTCGACAATGCTCTTTTGCAGTGTAATAAGAAGGCTCCCGGGCGGTTGTAGGCATATCATCTTATGCCATAGCATAGAGGCGACAACATTGTTAATGACGAGAGTTCTTCCACGGTACGAAAGTTGAAAAAGAAGTCCTTTCCAGCGGGCCAGTTTTGCCATTACCTTGTCCGGTAATCCCACCCAGTTCTGCTGCTCAAAGGTGTTGTCTCCGAGGAAAATACCGAGGTATTTAATGCCACTTTTCTGCCAGTTCACTCCTCCTGGTAGGACAATTGGCGGGCAATCTCCAGGTCCTATCCAAAGGGCTTCACTCTTCTTCCAGTTTACCTGGCCTGAACAAGCCTGACAATATGTTTTTAGTGCCTGAGCCACCGCAGTGACGTCAGCACTATTTTTTATATAAATACAGACATCATCTGCATAGGCAGAGACTTTTAGCGGTGTGGTAAGAATTGATCCAGTGAAGCCAGAAATGTGCGTACGTAATTGGAGCAGAAGAGGTTCGATGGCAAGAGAGTATAAAAGTCCAGATAGCGGGCAACCTTGCCGTACTCCCCGTTGTACAGCAATGGGGCTACACAATACTTGATTAATTTTAAGAACACTGGATATATTACAATACAAAAGTTTAACGTACGAGATAAAAATAGGTCCAAACCCAAAATTCTCTAAAACTCTAAAAAGGTACATGTGGTCAATACAGTCAAAGGCTTTTCCTTGGTCAATAAAAAACAGACCAACATTCATATTAAAATTGTTACAAAACCGAATGGTATCACGGATAAGAAAGATATTATTAAAAATAGTACGTCCAGGAATACAAAAGGATTGATGTTCTCCTATTAGTACATTCATAAAAGGTTTCATTCGATTAGACAAGGCTTTGGCTAAAATTTTATAATCCGTACATAAAACAGAAATAGGACGCCAGTTCTCTATAAGTTGAGTGTCCGCTTTCTTAGGAATTAAGGTGGTGACTGCTCTCCGGCAACTCCACGGCAGTTGTCCATCCTCTAAACATTCATTCAATACCCGCAGTAGGTGAGGTCCAATGGCGTCCCCAAAAAACCTGGAAAAATTCACTAGTCAGCCCATCCAGTCCAGGGGCTTTATCAGGTTCCAAGGCCTTCAAGGCAGCGGTGAGCTCAGGTAACCTAAGAGGATCCTCCAACTGCTGCTTCTGATCCTCCGCCAATGTTGGAAGGTTAGAAACAAGTTCCGATATTGCATCCTGGTTAATGCCATGCCGCATAAACCGTTGTTTAAAATGTTTCCGGGCACATTCCCTGATTCTGCCATCTTCATAAAGGAGTTCCCCATCATGAAGCAAGCGTGTAATCATTGACGAAGAGGCCCCCCTTTTAAGGCTGAAGAAGAATTTGGTTGGAGCATCAAGGTCGTGTATGTACCTCATCTTCAGGCGCAATAAAGCATTTTGTGCTCGCCTTTCGGATATGGAATTCAGTAAGGCCGTTTTTCCATGGATTTGTTGCCTCATTCCCTGGTAGCTCACACTTGCAGCTCCCTGAAGCTGTTCCTGTAATTCCAGGATTTCATCTTTTTTTTTTTCTTTTTTTTGTATACAAGATCGAGGCTCGTGAAAGAGCTAACATTAATCACACAAAAAGACAAACCGACACACAAAACACAAAAAACAAGGGGAGCGGTAGACAAGATGGGGAGAGAGGGGGAAGGACACAAAAGAGAGGGGGAAGGACACAAACACAACATTTGAGAGCAGGGACATCGGGAGGACTTGGGGGGAGGTGGGAGAGGATTAAAACATATGAACACTGCAAGGACTCTGGGGTGAATTACCGGGGGTAGAAAAGATCAAGGTTTTCGATGGGGGAAGATAAGAGATGGTGGT
This sequence comes from Myxine glutinosa, assembly GCF_964187855.1. Lineage (NCBI taxonomy): Eukaryota > Metazoa > Chordata > Myxini > Myxiniformes > Myxinidae > Myxine > Myxine glutinosa. The sequence continues at coordinate 19,391 of NW_027617915.1, read as the reverse complement.
GAACAGCTGTTTTAAAGACCTGGAGGGAGGAGTGGGATTGAAGGGAGTGGGGGAGTTTGTTCCAGAGGCGGGAGAAAAGGGGAATGAAAGAGTGAAGGTGAGCAGAGAGCCTAGACTTTGGCAGTTTAACCAGAAGAGGGTTGCAGGCAGATCTTATGCGACCTGAAGAAATATTGGGGGGACAGAGCACAGAGAGAGCTGGGGGAGCAAGGCCGGAGAGGAGTCGGTAGAAGACAGAAATACCACCAACCTGCCTGCGGTGAGTGAGTGAAAGGCCCTCGGCGTTGACTACATCGCAGGAGATTCCAATGATTCTGAAAGCTTTGGCCTCAACAGCGTGAAGCCGAGCAAGGTGTGAGGCAGGAGCACCAGCCCAGAGGGGGGAACAGTATTCCATTGAGCTGCGGATGAAAGCCTTGTATGTGGTGAGGAGCTCAGGTGTGCCAAGGAAGGACTTCGCACGACGGAGGATGCCCAGTCGGCGACTGGCTTTGGAGGCCAGCTTGGAAATGTGGTTTTCCCAAGAAAGATCATGGCAGATAGTGAGACCCAAAAGCTTGAGCGACAGAACTTCTTGGAGAGGATTGTTGAGAAAGTAGATGGGAGGGTTGTCCAGTCGGTCCTTTCGGAGAGACATTGTAAAAGTGTGAGATTTGTCAGGATTGAAAGACATGTTCCACTTGTTTGACCAGTCTGTGATTTTGTCCAGGTCTGCAGAGAGTGAGGAGGCTGCAGACTGCCGATCTGAGGGATGAGGAATGGAGCGACAGAGAGTAGAGTCGTCAGCAAAGAGATAGAGAGGATTTTCAAGAGAGTCAGAGAGATCATTGATGAAGACCAGAAAAAGCACAGGGCCCAGAACACTACCTTGGGGAACTCCAGCCTGAACAGGAAGAGGAGATGAGAGAAACCCATTCAGGGCCACACGTTGACTACGACCAGAGAGGAAGTCCGCCAGCCATGCGTGGAGATTTCCATGGATACCAAAGGAGGAGAGTTTGGAGAGCAGAGCAGGGTGCCAGACCGTATCGAAGGCACGTGAAATGTCAAGGGAGACAGCTCTAATTTCCTGTTTGGCGTTGAGGACCTCCATCCATTGTTGAGAAAGCAGAAGCAGCATGTCCAGAGTAGAGTGACCAGGTCTGAAACCAAATTGATGATCAGAGATCAAGCCATTGGAGAAGAGGAAAGATTTAATATCTGAAGCAATGATGGATTCCATGACTTTGCTGATAATTGAGAGAAGGCTGATTGGTCTGTAGTTGCTGGGATCTGTTTTTGCACCTTTTTTGTGCAAAGCGGTGATGTTGGCTGATTTCCAAGCAGATGGCAGATGACCTTGAGCAAAAGAGAGGGTGAAGAGAACAGAAAGAGGGAGTGAAAGTGCAGAAGAACATGATTTTAGGACCCGTGGGCTGATGCCGTCAGGACCAGTTGCAGAATCAGAGTCGAGGGTTGCCAGAAACTTTTCCACCTTGTCAGGAGGAAAGGACACAGAGTCCAGGAGCAGCTGGGTACGACTGGGTACGGTGGGTACAGAGAGGGATGGGTTTGGGACACAAGATTTAGAGGCAAACACAGAGTTGAGGCAATCAGCTTTTTCACGTGCGGAGTCAGCCGTTAAGCCGTTTGAGGTGAGGGAGGGGATGGAGGGGGAACAAACACCAGAAACAGATTTGACCAGACGCCACCAGGATTTGGAAGAGTGAGACAGATAAGAGAGTTCGGTCTTGAGAATGGTGAGATATTGTTTCCTGGCTCTCCTGAGGGTGGACACACACTTGTTTCGGGCTTTGTGAAAGGAAATGCGATTTCCTTCCGTTGGATTTGCTTTCCAGGAGACGAAAGCAAGTTGTTTCAGGGCAACAGCCTCACCACAAGATTCCGTGTACCATGGACGGGAGGAAGGGTATGACAACTGAAGACGAGATGGTATAAATCTGTGCATGAGAGAGAGCAATTTACTTTGAAAGAATTCCCAGGATGAGTTGATGTCAGAGGCGGTAGAGATGGGAGACCAGTCCAGATGATTGATGGCTGCTTGAAGACCGTGCCAGTTGGCCTGAGTGAAATGCCAGACTCGTCGACGCTGAGGAGGCTCTCTGAGAATGGTCAGAGAGATGTCCACTTTGACAAGCACATGATCAGATGAGCCGATTGGAGCAGAAGAAGAGCAGCAGACATTTTCAGGGAAGTTTGTCATAACCAAATCCAGAAGAGAAGATGCTCCGTTGACTGAGATCCGGGTCGGGAAATTGACAGATTGTGTCAGTCCCAGTGAGTCGCAGAAGTCCTTTGCTGAAGAGCCATGGCTGGTGAGAGAGGTACCCACACCCAGCCAACTGGCATGGTGACAATTGAAATCACCACATATGAGGAAGAGAGAGTTGGGATGGGTAGATAGAAGTTGGTCCATATTATCAGACAGTGAGATGTAGATGGAGTCATCGCTGATTGGTGGACGGTACAACACACATATGAACAAAAGGTGGGAGCGAAGGGGAAGCCGTAGCCAAAGGTATTCCTGGGGGTGAGGTGGAGAGAGGGCAGTGGAGGGCGAGTGAGGAAGAGAGTTTTTTATAAAGATAGCAACCCCACCTCCAGGACGAGGCTCAGGTCTATCATACCGGAGGAGGGAGTAACCTGGGAGAGATACCAAGGCATCAGAGACATCATGAAGGAGGAAAGTTTCTGTTAAGCAGATCACATCTGGTTTGTCAGAAGCAACCTGTATGGAGAGGTCAGTCAAGTTTGAGCGAAGGCCCCGGATGTTTGAGGTCCATACCGTTAATGAAGAGGAAGGGGGAGCATCGGGTCCAGAACAGGGGGGGGGGGGAGGGGTAGGGTAAGATGTGGAAGAGGAGGAAGAGGTAGGGAGAGCTGTTGAAGGTGTGTCAGAGATTTCAGAATAGCTTGGAGAAAGGGAAGAATGGGGCGGACAAAAGGTTTGATGGAGATTGGGTGAGGCACAGTGAGGTGGTATTTGAGGAGGGGGAAGAGCAAGGCAGAAGGTTTGGGGAGATGAAGGTGAAAGTTGGAAGGAGGAAGAAGCAGGGAGGATGCTTTGAGGAGGAGGGGTGAGAGGGGAGTCTAGGAGGGGAGGAGCGAGGGAGAGTCTCGGAGGGGAGGGGTGTGGGGGGAGTTTAGGAGGGAGGGGAGGGAAGGGGCAAGTGGGGAGATTTGAAAGGGATGGGTGATGGGGAGGATTTGGAGGGGAGGGGTGAGATTGGATTTTGAAAAGTGTACGATTCATGGGAAACGAACATTTTTTGCAAAATGAGTTTGAGACCTTCGAGTCAAAAATACGTTTGAGGACACTGGAGGAGGGATGGAGTTCTGGATAGTTTAGGGAATGTAGAAAGGAGGAACTGTAAGAGATGGTATTATATATATTTTTTGGAATGAATAGATTTGGTGAGCAAGACGAAAGCATCCTTTTGTAGGAAAAGAAGAAAAGGGTGTTATAATATGTAGGGGAAATGGTTGGGGAGACTCAAGACTCCAATGACCGGACACAGGTTTTACAAAAGGTCTGGTTTATTAACTGGTTGTTCCCTTTCATTCCAATACCAAATAACTACCGTTTAACTCAATAGACCAGGTTAACTCTATTCGCATGGTCCTTCTTGTTCGGCCGATGTTCCTCCGCCATTCCCGTCGGGCAGAGGTTCTGAGTATGAGTCCTCTCTCTCAGCGCTGTTCATAGGGTTCCGTTCCGTTCCGTCGGTCAGAGCTTCTGGTCACAAGTCTCTTGACTCATCGTTTGCTCTGTTCTTATTGGCCTTGTCGCGCTAATCCTTTCTCCGCTAATGCCCCGAGGTCATGCATGCACCGAGTCCTGGCATCAGCTCGCTCCCCTCCTGCTGCGAGTTCCGTTTACCAAACGATAGGGGGGTGCTCCAGCCTGGGGCTGTGACCAGGTGGACAAGAGATTACCATGTTCGTGCACATTCTTGGCATCCATTTACGAAATCGTTACCAGTCTTTAATCAATGAGTTACCAGTGCCAATCAATAAGTTACACTGAGTTACACTTCCACAATTCCCTCATCTTTTTGTTTTTGTTTATATTAACCATTAATCTAAACATCAATATAAGTAAACAGTCAATCACTACAAGTAAACATCATTACAAGTATAAGTAAATAATCAATCACTTTGGTAATCAAATTCCCTTAGGCATACACCGTCATCCTGCAAGAATCACAAAACATTTCGTTGGTCATTGACTCCTTCCATATTGTTCAATCTATTGCATTTGCATCACAAATATATATTTTCAAAACAACACTTCACCATCACCAAGATACAACAATTTCACTTCATTTTCAAGTTTTGTAAAGCATCTGCACCATCTGGCAAAAACGTTTGCCTGCACACAAATGTTGACTTTGTTTGAAAGGAAGGGCTGATCACTTGTGTTTGAATTCAGGTATGAAACATTTTCTCCTAATGTCTTCATAGCTCCTGCACTACTTCGTGTAGGATTTCGCTGTTGTGGTAACATTGCGGAGTCATAGACTGACCCTGCTCTCCTTGTAGCATTCTTGCCACTTTTTTGCTGTAAACCATTGTAATTCCTGAACAAGGCCTTCACCCAGTTGTAGTCGACTTGCCTCCTCCCTCATTGTGAGTGGGCAGCAAGTATTGGTGTGACGTTGATTGGCCAGCAAGATGTGGAACAGGGATGCCGGATGCATCCACAATGATGTTGGGACCATGGTGTTCAGGTCATCCATGGTCCATACCAGGAGTGGCCCGCAGAATCGCGCACAGCTGTTGTGAAAAGGCACAGCCATTGGTTTGCAGCTCCATGCTGGCTCCCCGGAAGTTGGTGAAGTAATAACATATGTCCCCGCATTTCACAGAGGTTGCGGGTAAAATGTCGTTGTCCTGCAACTTCTGATGTGATGAATGTTCGAAGTCTTCGAACAAGAGTAAGTGATCGCCTTTCTTTCATATGTTGCAGTGTGATCCAGGCAAATGGTCACATAAATTTCCTTGGTGAAGGTAAGCATTCATCTCCAAGTTACACGGGAGAATGTCTTCATCATTCTTTGAGAAAGAGGGTGTATGCCATGATTAACTTCATTTTTTAGCCACAAATTTTCTTTCTCGAACTTCTTCCCAATTCCGTTAGCACTTCCTTCAAAATGTGATCTCGTCTTATCCTTATGCTCAGTCACATCTGAATCTGCTTTCCGCACACACTGAATCAGATAGGGTACATCTTACCATGAAATCAGCATAATCATGTATATCTTCCGACAGTTTCACATTCAACAATTTGTTGTTTTTCCTTAACACAAAAAGTTATATTCATTTATATGCGTCACACAAATAATATTCAATCAGGTATGTATTTTATTACTAAACTAAGAATAGCATCCACAATTGCTTTCAGGTTAATATAGTTCAAAAATTAACTCATGCACGTATTTTAGCACTACTCTAAGAAAATAAATTGTATATGATTACAATCACAAACGGGAATACCTAATTCCCAACAACAATTTTCCCAAACCAACAAATTAAGCATAATGTATTATTACCATAATTCCTCTCCACTTTTTTTTCTTTTCCCTCTTTTTTTTTTTTCTTTCCTACCAGTGTGTCACTCGTGGTGATATGAGTTCACTGATATTGTAATTGACACAACTCATAACATTGTCGTTATGCCATTATCTTAATTCTACTGTTTATGTCGCCATAAAAGTCTTCCTTTTCTGGTTCCACATTTCTTTCCTCATTTGTCACTTCATGCGTTATCATCATGTTGTTGGTTACCTTATTCAAACACACCGTCACTAAGGCTTTCAAGCAAGCCACCACTAAAACAATTGCCAATATAACTACTAAACCAACAAACAAGTCTGCTACTCCTTGTATATTCATACCTATGACATAATTATATGTCGATGACATTCAACATTATATACCAAACTAACAAGCTTCCTAAAAGGTAAATAAAGAAAATCCCTTAATATGTAACATAAATCAGATTATTTGTCTTACCTGATCCCCCTATCTCCCGGGGTTGAACTCAATCCCCTGATCATGAGTGTAGTTGTGATACATTTTTTCCCACTCATGTTGTATTAATATCAGCAGGTAATTGTATGTCATGTAGGCAACTAAATGTCACTATCCCAAGTAGGAATATCACATGTTGAAAATGTAATGTTTATCAATGCAAGGGGTGTTAAAATGTAATTCAAATGACTGTAAATCACGACTATCATTTATCTGCCACTGAATGTTCTGCTGGGCTGCTAGGTGCAGCCTCATTTTCTGTGGGATCTTCCACCTTAGCCCCATGTGCTTGCTTGCAATGAGAGGCATGAATCCAACTTTCTATTTTGGGTCCATATTTGTTTCTATTCTTATCAATCTCCTATGGTTTATCAATTCGTTCCAAGATACCGCAACCAAAGGTTTTAACCAAAGCTCTACCAAACTATTTCCAATTTGAACAAAAAATGCCAGTGAAACAATGATTCGAAGAATTAACTTCAAGGGGTCAATAAATTTATTCTATAGCCAGATCTAATTTTCCCATCCAATAGTTTGCCTTGCCACATGTCATATTATAACACTTTAATACACCTTCGAAAAATGTTTCCCATCTCAACAAATTTCCTTTTTTTCAAATAGCCATGTGTAACGTACGTATTTAACTACAATTTCCTCTCAATTTGTTTGGCCTAACTGGCCGCAAAAGTGGCTGCCAGCATGCAGTACCGTTTTTTATCTACCAAGGAAGTGTTCGTCCACACAAGACCTCTACCAAAATGTTGTTTGTAAAAACAAATCTGGGATTTCTGATTACATGGATGCACACTCTCAGGACATTTTCAGGCTGCTGTTAACAATCCACTACGATAAATTAATTCCTTTACCCACAATCAAATAATTAGTACAAATTGAGGATATTATCCCTATCACATTCTTTTATAGATTCATTATGTTGGATCTAATTTTTTTTTTCAATAATTTTCCACTGCTGTAAGGAAGAACAATAGCTCTCATAAGTCTTAGTAATATCGTACTTAATTTGCCCAGCATCGAATAATTTATTTACTATCCTTTCTCATCTGTTAACCAGTGACTTTGTTTGAACTCCAGAACTGAAAACCCACAATAGTTCAAACCAGCAAAATTTTCTTTTCTATTTTCCCATATCATCTATGCCTAAAACACATCCATACATACAGCACAATTTATATGCTGATAAAATTCAAGTTTATATATATAAAAATCCATGAGCAGAGTACTCTGGGAAGTCAGTGTAAGACCTCTCCAAAATTTGGCTAATTTTGTACTCCCACATTTTTATGAAGCTCATATCCATAAATAGCTTTGATTCTCATATAAATTCGATCACAATGGAATCCCAAGATTACTCCCAATTTTTACTATTAATGAATAGCTGCTCATAACTCAGCAAATCAAATCTTTATTCTCCATCTCCCTTGACAAAAGTGATAATTTTCATAATCAAATTATATTTCTATTTTTTATTTATTTTACGAATTCTCTCGATATGCGATCCCATCCCCATGGAACTATCTATTTTTCAGACAAGGCACACTGTCGGTGTCAACAATCTTGTAAGATTGATACACAAAAACAAAAAAAACACTGACACACAAAATACCCACACACGCATGCACTATGCGTATTTGTTTGCGTTGGAACCCTTATTTACAGATCCGGATGGGTGTCAACTTTATTTCAATTTCTCAAAATTTGTCCTTCAATTTTATAAGCGCTAATACACAAATGGACCAAAAAGTTTATTCTTAGAAAACCCCTATGACGTCACATTGACATTACCCTTTCAGTTCTCACAATAATTTATCCAAATTTGACTACCCACCCATTTGTATGTCAGTCGACCACTGACCTATCATTCGTGTGGAACAATAGTCCGAAATTCCCACCTGGTCATGATGTGACTCTTGTCACTTGGTTTGCCAAAAAATTGCAAAGCAATTGTTCCAAACTTTGTAAATTTAAAATTTTGTGCCCAACATAAAAGATCCAATTTCGGCATTTGATCAATTAATTATCAATTTGCTTACAAGCAAAAGAAAAATGAATAATTCTTGCTCCGACAACTTTTCAGACCCAAGAATCATCGACAGTTATTCATGTTTGTCCAGTAATCGAATCTGTTGAGGCCAATCATCATTTGGGATTTGCAGCAATGAAGGCCTAATCATTGTCTGAGGTACCGGTAAGCACTGGTACCCTTGATCTTGGTTTGCCCCATGAACTTGTCTTCCTGTTGACATACGGACATCTTCTTCTCCAATGTCCCATCTTTCCACACTCGAAACACCGGTTTCTGTCGTTGCCTGGTCTGTGCACCTGTGCACTTGTATTGCTGGGCTGCATCTCTACATCCCTGAGTTGCCACTGCAATCTCTCGTTATCTCCTGAAACACGAAAAAATTCTCTGTACCGTCCTTTTTGGGGAGACAACTGGAAATCAGATGGGACAACTGTCACTTTCATTCCTAATTTCGAGGGCAGTTGTGCATTTGTCTCCTCCACTGTATCCTGTATCCTTTTTATTTTAAGTTCTAGATCCGTTATCCGTTCTTGCTGTTCCCTTTGTCTGGATTCACCATCCCAAAGATGGAATGCAAGCCAGTCTACCGTTAGATTCTGTCTCTTCCTGGCTTTCAATCTTTGTTCCAATCTTTCCAATCGACTTCGCTCAAATGTACCATCTCTTGGAAACTCCTCATCATGTCCCTTTGTCCACAAATACCAATTCTCGACCTGCCTTATAGCTTCGGCACCATAACGGTCGTACATATGATGTGTACAAGTACCTTTTTGTGGAATCTCTGGTTGTCCTTGTGTGTTCTTGCAGGCTCCATTTCCCATTCTGCCTTTTATCAAAGTAGCGTTGGATGTGTTGTAGTTTGTTCCTCTAAAGCTTCACTCGTACCTCCAGGAAGGATCTCTCCACCTGTTCAAACGCTGATTTCCAGAGAATCTCCCTCAGCTGTGGCTTTTGCACAATCCAATCTCACAGATCAGTATTTGCAGATGAGCCGGAGGGTCAGTATGAAATGGGTGAATCCTCAGGTGTCCGCTCTGTTGACGGGGAAATCACACAATGGTAACCGCACATATATATCTGTATATAAACTCACCACCTTGCTCAATTTTCCAAGGTTGTCTTCACATTGATAATATCTCACAAAGATATCAAAGCTTCTTTCTTGAGACCGTATTTTCATCAATCAAACAATCAATATATTCAATTCAATTTTTTTTCAGTTCAATTTATTCAGTTAAATTTATTCAATTAAATTCAATCAATTAGATTCAATCAATCAACAATTCAATCAATTATTCAATTTCAATTAATTCATCAATATTCATCAATAAATCAAATTAATCATTTTGGATGACTCCTTGCATAAGCCCTTTCCCCACTGATGTCAGGACAGGTCCATCCATTGACTGAGATCGAATCTCATCGGTCGTCACCTCTGGTTCGTACCTCATGTCAATTGATGAATCACCGTCCTGTCCTAGGGTCATATCTGACATATTTCCCCATTTTGCCTGGTCTCCACAAATTTTCTTTGCAACCACTAAAGGCAACTCATCCTTCATTCGTGAGACAGCCAAAATGGATGGCAGATATTAAAGTTCATTGGGAAAAATATCTCATCATTTTTTCCTTTAATAGTACCCAAAATCTCTTGGCAATTTAAATTTCGTAAAACTCCTGAAATAAGACTGTAAAATTCCTTCAATCATGCTAAATTTTGAAACTCCATCGCTTGTAACACCCAATTTATCCCATAGGGCTTGAAAGTTCTTTCCCAAGTTCATGCAATCATTCTGCATTTGAACCCTATGATATCATTCATAATAATCATCATGATTTTATAGTCATGGTCATATCATAATCATCTATTTAAAACGAACATTTCCTTTATCACCACAGCTATGTGGTATAATCAACAATAGAATAAAACTGTACATAGCAACAGGCTACCTCATGGCCACTTAGTATACCTATTGACAATAAGTCATAACAATATCGAATAATCATTGAACAATTCAAAAATCGCTTCCACTGCTCCAGCCGCAGCATTCGTCATTTTGTCTGCTCATCCGCGTGACCAAAACGAAATAAAGGGAGCTCAACCATTACACAGCGCTTTTAATGGCGCATGCCATAGGAACTCAACGCAATTTCGACTCGGCCAGAAAACGAGCAAATTTTGCAGGATGTTAACTGGAATTAGCCGTGAAAATATATCCAAAATACACAAAAATACCCACCCACAAAAATAAACAACAAAACCCAAACAAACCCAAGGTCGACCATATTACACAATTAAATTACACATTCAATTACTCATTAAATTACTCATTAAATTACTCATTAAATTACTCATTAAATTACTCATTTCAGCATCGTATTGATTGCTGAACTGTTCATGGGTTTATATACACCTTAAAAGAGGTATGCTTTGTGGTGTTGCCCACCTACCACGTTTAATTAAATTAATTGATTGCTGAACTGTTCATGGGTTTATACACACCTTAAAAGAGGTATGCTTTGTGGTGTTGCCCACCTACCACGTTTAATTAAATTACACCATTTCAGCATCGTATTGATTGCTGAAATGTTCATGGGTTTATACACACCTTAAAAGAGGTATGCTTTGTGGTGTTGCCCACCTACCACGTTTAATTAAATTACACCATTTCAGCATCGTATTGATTGCTGAAATGTTCATGGGTTTATACACACCTTAAAAGAGGTATGCTTTGTGGTGTTGCCCACCTACCACGTTTAATTAAATTACACCATTTCAGCATCGTATTGATTGCTGAAATGTTCATGGGTTTATACACACCTTAAAAGAGGTATGCTTTGTGGTGTTGCCCACCTACCACATTGAATTAAATTACATCATTTCAATTAAAACATCGCTTCTACTGCTCCAGCCGCAGCATTCGTCACTTTGTCTGCTCATCCGCATGACCAAAACGAAATAAAGGGAGCTCGACCATTACACAGCGCTTTTAATGGCGCATGCCATAGGAACACAACGCAATTTCGACTCGGCCAGAAAACGAGCAAATTTTGCAGGATGTTAACTGGAATTAGTCGTGAAAATATATCCAAAATACGCAAAAATACACACCCACACAAATAAACAACATTTATTCCGTTCAACAGAACAAACATTTCCTATATCATGACATGCATGTCTTCAAAATTATATGACCAAGAGAAAAAGTAAAACTAATTAAAACTGTGGGCAGTGATGATCCGGGGACCATACCACTCCATCCTGATTGGACGGGTGCGTGCTAGAGTCGTTAACAACGACAGTCCAGATCCGATTGTTCAAAATTTCAACTCAATCGATCGAAAAATGAACGCAGGGATGCATTTTAAAGGTGCAGTGGCACTAACTGAGTTGCCACGAATATGGCCACGAAATTGCCAATATGGCCATCACAAAATATTTTCCTTAATCAATTGGCTCATAGCATAACCAATCTGCAAGTATTTCATCCGAAGATGTATCTCTGAGGACTTTTAATTAAATAAGTCATTTATAAATCAACGAGTTAATTTATTAAATGATTAATCAATAAATCGAAATTTTCCTTGACAGCCACATCACTTGGTCAGTGTCATGTCCAAATATCAGCTTCCTTACTCAAAAGGTGCCTGAGTTAATGTAATGTAATTACTGTAATAAGAAATGTAATTAATTAAATAAGTACTTCATTAATCGCTAATAATTAAATAACTCGTGAATTCTTATCCGATTTACTTAACATTTGAGTGTCCCCAAAACGTTGGAGCAAAACGTTGCAACAACGAAAGTGAAACATTGTAGCGACATTGTGGAAACGTCAGCAAAACACAACATTTGAATGTTCCCAAAACGTTGGAGCAAAACGTTGCAACAACGAAAGTGAAACGTTGTAGCGACGTTGTGGAAACGTCAGCAAAACACAACATTTGAATGTTCCCAAAACGTTGGAGCAAAACGTTGCAACAACGAAAGTGAAACGTTGTAGCGACGTTGTGGAAACGTTAGCAAAACCCAACATTTAAATGTTCCCAAAACGTTGGAGTAAAACATTGCAACAACGAAAGTGAAACGTTGTAGCGACGTTGTGGAAACGTTAGCAAAACCCAACATTTAAATGTTCCCAAAACGTTGGAGCAAAACGTTGCAACAACGAAAGTGAAACGTTTGTAGCGACGTTGTGGAAACGTCAGCAAAACACAACATTTGAATGTTCCCAAAACGTTGGAGCAAAACGTTGCAACAACGAAAGTGAAACGTTGTAGCGACGTTGTGGAAACGTTAGCAAAACCCAACATTTAAATGTTCCCAAAACGTTGGAGCAAAACGTTGCAACAACGAAAGTGAAACGTTGTAGCGACGTTGTGGAAACGTCAGCAAAACACAACATTTGAATGTTCCCAAAACGTTCCAACAACAAATGATCACAAGTAATTATCACATTGCAATGACCTCTTAACATTCCTAAACCAATAAGCTAGTCTGGCGATGCCAAATACCCCACACCCCTGTCATCCCAGAAGTCACTGTTTGCCACAACCATTATTTGGAAGTCTTTTGCTGTCAAAACTCAATTTCTCTGCTGTCAAAGGCCCAAAACCCGGCCTCTGTGACTTCTCCGCCAATTGTCACTTTCTCTTGACAAAAACAAACATCTTCTATATTTATCCCATTAAAATCCCATTAAAATCCCATTAAAATCCCATATCTTGTCACCCTTTGCATTGTTGAAAGCAATTAATTCCATAACTCAATATTACCTCAATTTATATATATAAAAATCCGATCCCATTAAAATTCCATTAAAATCCCATATCTTGTCACCCTTTGCATTGTTGAAAGCAATTAATTCCATAACTCAATATTACCTCAATTTATATATATAAAAATCCGATCCCATTAAAATCCCATTAAAATCCCATATCTTGTCACCCTTTGCATTGTTGAAAGCAATTAATTTCATAACTCAATATTACCTCAATTTATATATATAAAAATCCGATCCCATTAAAATCCCATTAAAATCCCATATCTTGTCACCCTTTTTGTCCACAAATCTTTTTTAGAAGTGAAACAAAATTTGTCTGTACTTTGTCTCATAGAATCCACAGTTTCAGAGAGTAAACAGTTATATACTTTGTCATTATTTTTCCCATTTAACTTGTTCAAAGAACGTTCATTTCGCAAAATCGAACCAACCACAACCTTCGCCATTAATATCTATTGTAAGCGTGCCGAATCAGTAAGCATCACCCCTCCTATGAGCCTCGACCAGAGGGTGGTTGTTACTCACAAACACTCGTCGCTAGCTGTTCCATTGTCTGCCGATTCCCACTCTGCTGCCGATTTCCACTGAGCCATCAGAGTGGAATTTGGAATTCTACCTCCCTGAGCTCATGAAAGTGGTGACAACGGGTGGTCTGCCATTGCTTCTCCACAAAAGCACTTAATTATTGTCCCTCATTCAACCGTGAAGCATGTCTCAAAGGCTTAGTGATGGACCTGGACAAAATTCCGTTTAATTTGTCTAAATCCGACCAGTCGTTCCAAAGATATAAGCCGTTTTGTCGCAATACCATAAATTGGAATGAGGTAAAAATATATATATATAAATATAACTCCATTTCCCGGCTCCCTGTCGCACGCCGAGCAAGTCGCGTGCTTTGAGCAAGTGCAAAAAAAAAAAAACTACTTTACACGTGTACGGGTGTGTAAACGAGTGTACCGGCCTTACACGACTTGGAAGCAAACGGTCGCATGGTGCACTCATGCTCCGTTTGCTCCCAGGTCACAGTAAGGCCCTTAATGACCAGCGCCGACCTGGTGCATTTTATTTAGACAGCGCAAAAAATACGTATTTACAGAAATCATTTAGAAAAACACGAATAATAGCTACAATCGTTTATCGAAGTACCATTCGTGACTTCATCACGCCACCTATATCGCGGCATCGGTGCGCAAGGAAGCCCCAGACCACCTCCTCCACCATGTATGTACAAAACTATTCCCAGGTTCGGAAATCATACTGGACAAAAACAAGACACACTTACCTTTTAAAGACTTGTTTGTGTCCAATTGATCCCAGCGGTGCCTCCATATTGTAGGGGAAATGGTTGGGGAGACTCAAGACTCCAATGACCGGACACAGGTTTTACAAAAGGTCTGGTTTATTAACTGGTTGTTCCCTTTCATTCCAATACCAAATAACTACCGTTTAACTCAATAGACCAGGTTAACTCTATTCGCATGGTCCTTCTTGTTCGGCCGATGTTCCTCCGCCATTCCCGTCGGGCAGAGGTTCTGAGTATGAGTCCTCTCTCTCAGCGCTGTTCATAGGGTTCCGTTCCGTTCCGTAGGTCAGAGCTTCTGGTCACAAGTCTCTTGACTCATCGTTTGCTCTGTTCTTATTGGCCTTGTCGCGCTAATCCTTTCTCCGCTAATGCCCCGAGGTCATGCATGCACCGAGTCCTGGCATCAGCTCGCTCCCCTCCTGCTGCGAGTTCCGTTTACCAAACGATAGGGGGGTGCTCCAGCCTGGGGCTGTGACCAGGTGGACAAGAGATTACCATGTTCGTGCACATTCTTGGCATCCATTTACGAAATCGTTACCAGTCTTTAATCAATGAGTTACCAGTGCCAATCAATAAGTTACACTGAGTTACACTTCCACATAATATATGAGAGAAAATAGTTGTTCAGGGGAGAGATTATACATTTCTAACCGCGTGATCGCGAACGAAGAACGAACGAACAAAAAGAACAAATAAACGAATAAGACCTGGGAAGGAAATAGTTTTTTTGGGGGTTTTTTTTTTTTTTTTTTTTTTTGTGAGTACATATACACAAAGAATTAAGTTAAGCACCCCCCCGTTTTTTTACAACCTCGCACATTACAAGTTTGTTGTCGTCAAAACAGTGTAATATACCCATGATATTGCTATATTTTCTGGAGAAGTGATATTATGGTCACATAAAAACATAACAATCATGCCGTTTTCAATATTTTATTCTGAATAATTTAAGGTGAAATTTGTTGGGAATTTTAGGCATATTTTCACCTCAATTTAAGTATGGAGCTATAGGTCCATCACGGACAGTGTGGATGACGTTTATGTTTTCTAACGTACAGTCATTGTTCTGAGAAGACCTCTAGCGATCTTTGCGTCAATAACGTGTGTAGGACCCCACGTGATCGGATCACTGACTCAACCCTACGTCTCATAGACCCTGTAAGCCGTCGTATGCGTTGCTGTGGCAGGTTGTTCCATTCCCGATGTAATGCACGTTCCAATTCATCCAGATTGGCTATTGGAGGGACCATCTTCGCAATTTGTCGTCCCAACATGTCCCAAACGTGCTCGAGGGGGTTCAGGTCAGGACTGTACGCAGGCCAGGGGATGGTTGTCACAGCACCTTGCTCCATCCGATCACGTGGGTCCTACACACGTTATTGACGCAAAGATCGCTAGAGGTCTTCTCAGAACAATGACTGTACGTTAGAAAACATAAACGTCATCCACACTGTCCGTGATGGACCTATAGCTCCATACTTAAATTGAGGTGAAAATATGCCTAAAATTCCCAAAAAATTTCACCTTAAATTATTCAGAATAAAATATTGAAAACGGCATGATTGTTATGTTTTTATGTGACCATAATATCACTTCTCCAGAAAATATAGCAATATCATGGGTATATTACACTGTTTTGACGACAACAAACTTGTAATGTGCGAGGTTGTAAAAAAACGGGGGGGTGCTTAACTTAATTCTTTGTGTATATATTAAACAAGGAGGTACGGGGTGAACGACTGGGACGAAACAGTGAACGAAAATAATTTCAGCGCATTCGACGAATCGCTGAGAGAAAAACAAACCACAAGGTCGGAGACGGTACGGTAGTCCAAGCCTACGAGTACTAGGCCGCAGAATACTCGATACCATTAACCGACGATTGTGTATACATGTACGAAAAATTAGCACCGAAAATTTTCCAAAAGATACGCTATAGGTACATACACCGAAAGATAGATACAGTCTCGACAAAAACACGATTGAGAAATATCACTTAGCTTCGAAAGCGTGAGCGCATGGAGCAGCTTCGAAAAGACGTGACCTCGCCGTGATCTCGCGAGACTTCCGCGAGACTTCCGAGATCTTCAAGTAAGGTTGTGGTTTTTCTTTCCTCTTGAACACCATACGCACGATATTGTTGGCAGAACAGTCTGATGTGCGTTTTGGCATTATCCCACCATTGTCTGAGGTTTGATAAATTCCCTTGGGAGGCAACCAGAATATTCCAAATTTCCGGAAAAATGTCCTTAAAGGTACTATCATCAAGTAAGTTGTTATTAAATTTCCAAAAAGCACTCTTGTGTTTCGGGCAGGGGGCAGAAATTTTGAGAAATGTTGCGCTGTGGTCCGAGAATCCTGATGGGCAAATTTTGGATGACAGAACGAGGCGTTCAAGTGGAGGATTAATATAAAACTTGTCCAAGCGAGCAAGTACAATATTACCCTGAATGCATCGACACCATGTGTATTGCCTGATTGATGGGTGCTGTACCCACCATATATGTCAAATTCATTTGTTTTAAAAATTTGGTGAGAGGGATTGTGGAGGCAGGATGGGGCTCTGCACTGTTCCTGTCTAGTTGGGGTTGGAGGGTGCAGTTAAAATCTCCACCAATACAAACATGATTGTCTTGGTTTTTTAGGGCGTTTTGGCTGTCGAGGGACGTTAGGTGTGTCCCCAAGGTCATTAAAAAAAACTCGCGCGAGCTACAAGCGTACTTGGGGCATAGATATTAAAAATAGTATAGAATTTTCCACAGTAGTGGAATTTTAGGGATGCTAGGGATCCCTTGTGTATTTCGTCGAATTTAAGCGATGAAGGCGAAAAGGAGGGGCTAAGAATTATTGCGACACCGCCTTTGCGGGAGTCACCGTTACTAAAGAAGGACAGGCCGGGGAAGAGCCTACACCACTCTGCGACACAGCAGTCGTTGGCATGGGTCTCTTGTAAGAGGGCAATGTCAACTTTCTTCTGTAATAAAAAATCCCTTACTTGAACTTTACGGACAGAGCTACATCCTCCGTTAATATTCAAGCTACAAATGGAAAAACTCATTACAGCTACAAGGAGGAGTGACCACCACTCAATTTTTTGATAGCAATTCATTCTTAGCTTTTTGCAACCACTTCTTTAAACGGTGACGTTGGGAGGAATTGAAATTAAAAACGTGGGGCCGTTTTACCATCAGTCTAGCGGAATGTATAAAATCAGGTAGCTCCGGAAAAAAGGTTTCTATAACAACATTCCTTTTTCGGAATGTGTCCTTAAGAAACCTTTTTATCTCGGAGGGAGGGATTGGAGGGGTTTCTTCTTCCTTAAGGCTACCACATTCACTAACAGAGTCATCTATATCAGATGGCTCAGATGGTGTGTCACACTGGTTTTCATCATTTATCTCTCTCACCATCATCACATCCCTCCACGTTATCGGATGGGGCATAGTCCATAGAGGGAGGGGACGGGGAGGGAGAGAAATGAGCCATCTTCAGGGGAGGGGGGGGGGGGGGGGGATACTAATTTTTGCGGTTCAACCATATCAGTTTCTAGGTCAGTAGACAAGGGCGAGGATTCATCCACATCTATGTCCTCCAATACCGAGAAACGATTTTCTGTGACGAGGGACAAATCTAGGCCAGAGAGGAGGGGCTGTCGGTTTTCAGTTGTAGGTTTTTTAAAGAGAT
Organism: Myxine glutinosa; assembly: GCF_964187855.1. Classification (NCBI taxonomy): domain Eukaryota; kingdom Metazoa; phylum Chordata; class Myxini; order Myxiniformes; family Myxinidae; genus Myxine; species Myxine glutinosa. The sequence continues at coordinate 1,543 of NW_027617915.1, read as the reverse complement.
GACCGTTTTCATCTGTTGTTTGCAGATGTCTTTTTCCTTTTGGGCAGACTAATTGAAACTCGTCCTGGTTAGTGGGAAGAGATTGCAAGGGTTTGGGGGGAGGGGGGGGGGAGGGAGGACGTGATCATCGGGAGGGGATTCCCATCGGCTACCACGGCGAGAGAGGTAGGATCAGTTATAGCAGGCAACAAGCTGTGATTGGACGATGTCGCCTGGGGGGGTGAGATCTATCGTTAACAGGAGATGGCTGCAATTAGATCCTTCAGTAGAGGGAGGGGCCCCTGTTTCAAGGGGGAGGGGAAGGGGGTACGGCGGGGGGGTTTGGATTGGTGGTAAGAGGGCTTGGGTCGGTGGTGGACAGATTGGGATCAGTGGTGGTAAGGCTTGGGTCGATGGTGGGAAGGTTCGGGTCGGTGGTGGGAGGGCTTGGTTCGGCGGCGGGAAGGCTTGGTTCGGTGGTGGGAAGGTTTGGTTCGGTGGTGGGAAGGCTTGGTTCGGCGGCGGGAAGGCTTGGTTCGGTGGTGGGAAGGTTTGGTTCGGTGGTGGGAAGGCTTGGGTCGGTGGTGGGAAGGCTTGGGTCGGTGGTGGGAAGGCTTGGGTCGGTGGTGGGAAGGCTTGGGTCGGTGGTGGAAGGGTTTGGATCGGTGGTGGGAAGGTGGGGGGGTTGCTTATTCCCGGTTCGGAGGGGAGGTTGCACTTGTGGAGAATTCTCTTTTCGGGGGCAGTCATGCTTAACATGCCCAAATTGTCCGCAGCCAAAACATTTTAGAACGTTGGTGGACACGTACACTGTATATTCGTTCTGTTGATGTTTTAATTTTATTATAAGGTTTAAATCCTTCTGGGAGTTTTTTAAAATCATAAACACTTGCCGCCGGAATGAAACCACGTGCCTTAAATCGTTGTTTCGTGACCCGAAGGGAATCATGGAGATACGAGACACGATGGTACCGTATCGGGACAACTCTTTAATTAGTACATCGTCGGATACAAATGGGGGGCAATTTGATATCACGACTTTTATCGCTGGGCTATCTAGTGGGGAAATCATTACAAATAAATCTGGATCGATTGTCAAACCCTGTTCGACAATTTGTGGGACACAATCCACGTCGGACAAAAAAATAACGATGCGCTTGTTCATCCGCGAAGCGGCAACAACCTTGTCGATCCCGACAACACGACCGGTTGTGAGGACAACGTCCTCGACACTAACCTCACGTTCCGGAGGTACACAAAAGAACCCATGCTTACGGGTCAGGCTCTGAAAGGCCGTAAATCGAGATAGTGCAGCTGCCATGCTGGAACAGCTGCACTTACAACCCCTCCCCAACTCGGGGAGGGTGAATATATAATACAATCTTCCCTACCCGAACTCCGGGAATGGGAAGCAATCAGACCTCTCCGATTTCCCTAACTTCGGAAAAGGGAGGCAACAAAACAAACTGAAGGAAAGATAAATGAAAGGAAAAAAAGGAAATAGAGGTTTAAGATGAAGGAGCAAACACCGATCGGGCGACGCCCAAAAACGGCGAACCCTTAC